>NW_018734660.1:0-45740 GCF_002204515.2 Aedes aegypti
ATTATGGCAGTCGACGGGTGACATCTGAAATATGCATGCTTACTATGATCGACAGTGATTACAGGTGAGTCACATGAATCTGATCGATTTACAAAATAGACCCCTTATTCAGTCATTTATTGGATCCGGAAAACATGGCCCAAGTTGGAGGTGTGCTTAAAATGTATCCAAATGTGCACCTTTAAATCCAAATGACCTGGATTCGTACTGGCCAAGATTCGAGCTATTTGTCAAGCGAGAATATCTCCTGAACTCTAAAAATTCTTTCAAGGGTCGTCCAAGCTCGGTCTTGCAGAAAAAACTTAAACAAAACCATAAGAATTAAGGGGTCTATTTTGTAATTCGAGCGAATTCACGTGACTCGTCAGAAGTCATTGTCGATCAAAGTAAGCATGCATATTTCAGATGTCACCCGTCGACTCCCATAGTAATCCAGTCACATAAAGTGACACTTGTCGATAAACTCGAGTGACAGAGCCAAGTCGAGTGAAATTTTTGGTCGACAGTGACTCCAGTCGAGTCGTTTTTAATCGACTTGACTTATAAAATAGGGCCCTAAATCTCTAAAGCTTGTTTGGCATCAAAATGTTCGTACAGTTCCCAACACTCGTTCACATAGTTCAGTTTGTTCGGACTTTAAGTGGGT
The DNA here is from genome assembly GCF_002204515.2 of Aedes aegypti. NCBI lineage: Eukaryota > Metazoa > Arthropoda > Insecta > Diptera > Culicidae > Aedes > Aedes aegypti. The sequence continues at coordinate 647 of NW_018734660.1, forward strand.
AGAAAAACGTCTATCTCCTTGCGTTCGTTTTGTTATCAATCTGTCGGGGAATTCACCGTCACACCGTTCATTCCCGTTTATCCGAACACAGTTATTATTGAGAATTTTCAGGAATCAGTCCATTTGGTAAAGCCTGATTCGCTGCTGACAAGTAATTTCTTGGCCTATCTTGATGCATGGGAAATTCCTGCAAGGAATCGATCAAAGAAGTGCTTTTTTATGATCGCAGTACGCAGTTGAAAAGAACTGTCAGTTCAAACGGGAGTCGCTGTAGAAAATTTCTGCAAGGAATCGACGAGAAAATTCTTTAGCAATTCCTGTTCAGCAGCAAATCAGGCTTAAAATGGTAAAAACATGGAATCAGGAATCAATTAATCAGATTTTTGTTACCTCAATCAAGGATCCATTTTTTTGACATTATTTTGCATAAACATGACAATTTTTCAAAATCGCAAGGTTTGCTTCGATTAAACCATAAACATATTATAGTGTGGGCAGGATACTTCAAAAAGGGGTGATTCAATGTTTATAGCAGGCTAGCGTAAAAAGCTGGATAACGGGACGAATCATTAGTTTAGATCTCTCGATTGGAATGAGGCTACCCAAGATCCACTGTTCCAATTATTGGATTACATGAGGGTATTCCAAAGATACTTCCAGGTTTCTTTCTTGGAGAGTTTTAATAATTCTCATTTTTGGAATAGTTTTTCAGAAAATTTTTAGAGCAGATTTAGCAACAAATTCTTCCAGAAATTTCCCATTCAGTTCCTGCAGAAATTTCGTTCAACGCTTTCTATAAAGATTTATTTTCAGTATTCCAGATATTTAGATCATTTCCATCAGCCTTCCTTCAAATATTCCCCAAGGGTTTTCCCAGATATTCCTCCTGAAGTTATTCCAGGAAATCCTCCATGGGTTTATTCACACGGAGAAAAAAGAATTGTCCAGTCAATCATATTTCCTGGTAGATCAATCATATTTTACATTGAATTTCAGTCAGCCATACATTAAAATTGATTCAACAATATCTATGGCTGGTTTAACTATTTGGTATGATTGGTTCTACTACACAAAATAACTGAATCAACCATAGATATGATTGACTCAATATTAATATACAATCTTGACAATGGTATTATTGTTGATGTTGTGTTGTCAAAACCGACACGAATCTTCTTTATCGACATTGCAAAAATGCGACAAAATGTAAATAAATATGGTAGCAGGAATAGGGTCCTAAGCCCTGGTCCCAATTTTAGTGCCAAACGCTTAGGTTTAGGCCAATAACACATGTTTACTCAATTTTCTAATGTTTTCCGTTGGTTTGAGTCGAAAAAACATTTTTTTAGATTTTGTCACACTCCTTGGCTTAAACTCAAATTTTGGGTGTATTTTGTTTTCCGTGTCCCTTCCGAAATGTCAGATAGGAACAACCCCAGTGGTAAAACTAAAACCCCTGTGGTGTTTTTGTCGACTAAGCGAACGTCAAACATGATCTTAAGTGTCAAGGTTCATTTATGGACCCAATTTTTAAATTAAAGTTTAAACATGATATAGCCGTTATTTGAGCGGGAAATATTGCTAAAGTAGTTGCAGTAAGATGCTCTTTCGTGTTATTGAATAAAAACAAGATTTCATTAAAAATTTTAGGACCCAATTCAAACCACTATCTTGAGAGTGAGAGCGCATTAACTTACATCTACTCCAACATCGCTTGTTGGTAAACAGTGGTTTTTCGCGGTACAGGTCATAACGTTTCAAGGTAATAATGTGCGGAAAGCTAATTCAACAATAATATAATTGAAATAATCATGTGATGGAAGACAGAAACAAACTCAAAAGCGATTGGGCAAACCATACTGTCAGTTTAGAAGCACCGAAAATATGCTTGTAACAATTGTATCCTGGCATGTTAAAGCAACTATCGGGAAAGTTATGTCAATCATGCAAGAATTTTCTGCGTGCAGTCATTACATCGCGGATCTCTCCAGGTAATCTTTCTTCAATACATTCCTCCACGCAATCCTCGTAAAGTTTCGTAAAAAACATTTTTAGCTTTTTGAGGAAATGTTTTAAAACCATTCCCTATATTTTATTGAATTTAAATTTCAAATAAAATTGAATTTTATCCAGGGCATCGTTTGGTAGCCTTGTAAAATTTGTTTTTGTTATTCCTTGAGAAATCCCCTAGAGCTTCTCGAGGGGTCAAACAGATTCTTCAGAGAGCTGCTAGAAGTTTTTTCTAGGTTTCCATCAGAGACTATTTAAGATTTTGAATTGCCTTCCAAGTTTTTCGCAGTAATTTCTCTAAAAATATCTGATTGACAATCCATTGCATTCCTTTGGAGAAATTCCTGGATGACTTGAGAAATTTATTGGAAAATTTGAAGAAAAATCTCTGAAAGAAGACTTACAAGACTCCTTGAAAAAACTCATTGGAGTGTCCTTTAATAAAATCCTTGTTGAAATCTAAAAAATCCTAACGAAATTTTTTGGAAAAATGTTGGGAGGTCAATGGGTGATACATTAGATAAATTAATGGAGCCCAATAAAAATTTCTGAAAAACTTACTGAGACTGTTCTTAATTAATCTCTAAAGGATTATCTAAAAACATAGGTGCCAAAATGCATCCGGGAGCCATGATTACTGGAGTTACTCTTCAAAAATTGTGAAATAAAGAAGTCCTGAACGAAGACCTTAATAATAATGGCAAAATTCATGAAGGAATCATTGAATAGATTTCAGAAGGAATAAATTAAGCTCTACTTCCCAGGTCATAAGAGTATCTTCGTACCGGACAGACGATATAAGCATGCAAAATGGTCTTTTGACAAAAAAGCTCACAGTTAAAAGCTGTGTAAATGCCCAAAAACACTAGGCTGAGAAGCAGACTCTGTCTCATTTTAGATGTAACGCCAGAAAGAGAAAGAAGATGCCTACTTCTGGTGTGGTTGGTCCACCTCAAGAACGACTTTCTCATTACGATACTGCTTCTTTCTAGGAGAAAATTTCTGGTTGAAAGCTAGAACAAATTCCAAACAAAAATGTTATACGAATTTCTAGGTTACTCTAGCTGCTATTACTGGTAGAATGTTTGATAAGTCCAGAATAAAAAATCTTGTACCACTGGATATATGTTCCTGGTAAATTGAAGACTTCCATGAGAATTTTCTTATGAGCTAATTTATGGAGAAATCCTTAGAAAAGCTCTTCAAGAGAATAGCCAAACTTTGCGTAAACACTTCTAAAATTATGAGCATGAGCATGAGCATAGATGACCGTACAATTCGTAGTTGCTACTCCGTGATTGACTAGAACAATCGAAGTTGTACAGGGAATTAATAAATGGGGCTTGGGATTAGCTAACCATTCTTCAATATGCACAAATCGAGAGCACAAATTTTTTTAAAGTCAATTACGGCGCCGGCCACGTCCTTACGGTCATCGGGGAAGGGAAGGAATATTAGTTAGACAACCGTTGTTACTAGACACCGAGTATACCTCTGCATCTCCACAGTTGTCATAGAAAGGATTGTTGGGTAAGTGGGATAAGGTAAAGATCTGGGAGTCACATAGCAAAATATCCATCTGAAAAATCAAATATAAAATCAAAAAAGGGCCACTAGAAGCAGAGCATGAGTCATCGTTTGAATTAAAAAACTCCAACTCATATTTCCCATGAACGACATAAGAGAAGCAAATTTTAAAACCTCCGATTACAGATGGGGTATTGCGTTCATCGCTCATCGCCCATATTGGAACATTAAACAATGTTGCAAGCTTTTTCACTGGAGATCGTTTTACATCGATAGCACCATCATCGCCACACGAGGTGAAGGTGTGGAAAAGTGCATTAGCGTTGGCACGATACAGTTAAGTTACTTACAGAAAATTGCGATTCAATCAAGTGCTGGCTGGTTGACACACGCCTCTTATGAAGATTCGCGTCGTTACAGAAGGCGAGCGCGTGTCCGCCAGCAATACGATTACGCAAATTGGTGTCTTCCATGAATACGAGATGTGATATGGTTGCGAAAAGGGTTGAACGGAAACCATTTCGCGCGCGATGGCTGGTGTCAGTTTATGTTATTTATATTGACCGAAGGTCTACGGTGCAGCGGATGAAATACAAATATTGCTGTAGAAGAATGATATGATTTGTTGATCGAGATTGTGAAGAAATTGTTGCATAAAATATCATACGTTTTGTAACTACAGTAAGCTTCTTCCATAAATTCAATATTGAAGAGAATGAAACAATTTTTTATCAGTGGAGATTTCAGTTAAATTTCTCAATAGGACCCTGGCTTTAAGCCCTTTTGATAATTTTTAAAAATTAAAACTAAAACCTCAGAAGCCAATTCCGGCCCTTGAAAGAGGAAAACAAATTATTACTAACTAATTGAAAAAGAGCTCAAAAACTTGATATGCAGTTTGAAAGCGTGCACATTTTTTTATTTAGGACTCACTAATCCAATTGAAAATCAAGTTTGAAAACTAGACAAAAATCCTGCAGAAGCTTCTAGCTATCGCCCAATCAGTTTGCTTTCCTCGATCAGTAAACTTTTTTGAAAGGGTCATTTTGAACAGATTGATGGTCTCAATCATCGAAAATTAATGATATGCCAATGAACAGTTCGGATTCCAACATGGACTTTCGACCACTCATCAACTTTTACGTGTAACAAATTTGATCCGTTCCAACAGATCTGAAGGCTATTCTACTGGTCTTACTCTTCTAGACATAGAAAAAGCATTCGACAGTGTTTGCCATGAAGGTTTGATCGTAAAATTAAAAAACTTCAATTTTCCAACATAATTCAAAGTTATCTGTCAAATCGTACACTTCAGGTCAATTATCAGAACTCCAGATCTGAAAGACTTCCTGTAAGAGCTGGTGTTCCCCAAGGCAGCAATTTGGGACCAATATTATACAATATTTTAACATCTGACTTACCTGAGTTACCTCAGGGATGTCAAAAATCCTTGTTTGCGGATGATACAGTCCTCTCCGCCAAAGGACGCCAAGTCTGCGTGTCATTTGTAGTCGATTGCAAAAAAGTTTGGATATTTTTTCTTCATACTTGCAAAAATGGAAGATTTCTCATAATGTTTCCAAAACTCAACTAATAATATTCCCACATAAACCAAAAGCTCTTTATTTGGAACCTTCAAGTAGACATGTTGTCACGATGAGAGGGGTTCCAATAAATTGGTCAGATGAAGTTAAGTATCTAGGGCTCATGCTAGATAAGAATTTAACTTTCAAAAATCACATTGAGGGCATTCAAGCCAAATGTAACAAATATGTAAAATGTCTCTATCCCCTTATAAATAGAAAATCAAAACTTTGTCTTAAGAACAAGCTTTTGATATTCAAACAAATCTTCAGGCCAGCCATGTTGTATGCTGTACCAATATGGATTAGCTGTTGTAATACCAGAAAGAAAGCTCTGCAGAGAATTCAAAATATTTTTTTTTTAATGATTCTGAAGCTTCCTCCCTGGTATAGTATCAATGAGTTACATAGAATATCCAATGTTGAAACATTGGAACAAATGTCAAATAAAATAATTACAAATTTCAGGCAAAAATCGTTTCAATCTTCTATTGCCACGATTAATGCGTTATATATTAAAAACGTGTTTTTTCTCTTATAAGCAGGTGAAATCAACTCACCTGTAAAAAATCTGCTACGGCAAATGAAATGTAATATGCTGTTAACAAAATGTTAATAAAATCTTAAATTTGTTTAACCAAATTAGGATGATAGTGTTGTCTAATAACACAGAACACATAGATATAAGAAATTAACGTAATGTTTGGAATGATACTAATAAAACAAAAAAAAAACAACAAAAAACAACAGCTGAAGTGACACTTCTAAACTTTCCTAAAGCACAGCATGAACACAAAGACATGCATGCTAACAAAGACATGGATGTAATTGCTGTTCCCTGATTGGATTAGTGAAAGTACAGCTCAACTGCACATAATCAGCCGTATCGTTAGGCCTTTTATAGCCTTTCAACCTGAGATCTCTGTTTCCGAACGGCCTAATCGAACCAATTCAGAGCAATCAACCTGTTGCACTACCATCAGGTCCAGGTCCCCACACAAAAAAAAAACAAATTTCTCAATCTCGAAAAACACCTTTGTATTGCATAAACCCCCATCCGGATGGCCGGATCGTAGGCAAATAACTACGGCAATTTTGAACACATGCCACCTGGACAGCCGCAGCGAATTAGCCTCCGTGCCGTCGTCATATCAATTACCAAAACAAATTCGACGTTTTTCATCCTCTCATGAATCGCTCTCTCATCACCGAGGAAAACAATTTCTGTAGCTTGTTTTTCCCTCGCCTCGGTGTTTTGTGTTGTGCTGGTTTCACGCATTCACAACGGGCACATTGAAATTATTCAATTTTCACACCGCTACCGACTTCTGCGCAATGTGAATACTGAAAAAAGAGTTCAGCGACTTTTCAACCTGTTAGACGCTTCTTTCTGTGGTGGAGGAGGAGGTGGAGAGGATGGCAAATACGGCATCACGAGATTCACGTAACGTGACTTCAATTCGATCAGAGGCAATTGACGGTCTTGTTCAGCTGCTGTGAAAGAAAATTGGTCGAATTTTCAGCGCGGGAAAATTCTCCCGCACACAGCGTCAAGTGTTTGGCCAACGGTGTTTCTCAGCGATTTGTGTTTTCCAAACGGGGCGAAAGTTTTTTGGCAGCAAATTTTGGGCTCATGAAGATCATCATCACGGTACATGATGATGGGTGATCGCCGCAGCTGAAGAGGTCATGGTCGTAGCTAGGATTTCCATCAATTTATCAGTATTCGACATTTTTTGTTTGAGTATTCTGAATTATTGCATGTATCGTGAAACTAAGAAAGCGTAAATGGTCCTCATTCTGTAACATGGCACAATGGTCAGAAAAAATGAAGTTTGGCCAAAACAAGTTTTATCACCTTAATCGACGAAATATGTTATCTACAGGGGATAGGCAAAATGATTGAGATAGGCAAAATTTTGCCCAAATTCAAATGCTTATAACTTTATGAAAAATGGATGAAATTGGATGTATCTGGAAGCAGTCGACGGCAAATTTGGTCCAGTTTTAGGAACTTCCTTGGCCATGCATATTGGCCACTGGACACCGGAGATGTTCCGGATTTTCTGAGGTCATGTCCAAATGTCATTTTTTCTGTCGCTTCTATTTTTGTGCGGTGTAAAGTTCGATAGATGTTTGCAATTTTCCTAGAAACTAGAACTAATAGGAAGTTGAATGCCACCGGACGCATTAAGATTGGTTGGAAATCTTCAGAAATATGACCATTTACGTAAAACTGGTTCTTGAAAGCATGGTCAGTCATGTTTGTATTTCCAATCATGTTAATATTATACGGAGCTATATCCAAGCGGACACTAACCTTAAAAATGATGATTCCTGCAGCATATTCAGAACCATTAGATGCATAGACTACACTATAGAAGGTTCCAAGTACCCTGGGGGAAGTGGTCAATTAGGAACATATCCGGAACCATATCAATATGGGCATCAAACTTCATGATTTTTAAAGGTTATGCTTTCCGAAGCATTTCCAGCATCACCGGCTGCCATGACCACTTTATAGTAGGTTCCAGGTGCCCCGGGGAATGTGGCCGATTCGGAACATGTCCGTTCATCTGTTTAAAATCACATTCTACCATAAATAGTAAGATCCATGGGACTTGGAAAATGGTGATCATTTTCAGAACCACATGATGTATAGTAGATTCCAGGGGCTCCTAGAGATGTGGCCAATTCGAAACATGACCTCATCCCCCCAGGGCCCATGGAATCTACTATACAGTGATCATATAAATAAGTTGCGCTGTAAATACTTCTATTAGCATCACCTTCAAAAATCTTGATGTTTATACCCATATTGATGTATTTTCGGGCATGTTTTGAATTAGCCACATCCCCCGGGGCACCTGGAACCTACTATAAAGTGGTCATGGCAGCCGGTGATGCTGGAAATGCTTCGGAAAGCATAACCTTTGAAAATCATGAAGTTTGATGCCCATATTGATATGGTTCCGGATATGTTCCTAATTGACCACTTCCCCCGGGGTACCTGGAACCTTCTAAAGAGTGGTCTGTGCATCTAATGGTTCTGAATACGCTGCAGGAAACATCATTTTTAAGGTTGCTGTCCGCTTGGATATAGCTCCGGATAATATTTACATGATTGGAAATACAAACATGACTGACCATGCTTTCCGGAACCAGTTTTACGGAAATGGTCATATTTCTGAAGATTTCCAACCAATCTTAATGCGTCCGGTGGCATTCAACTTCCTATTAGTTCTAGTTTCTAGGAAAAATGCAAACATCTATCTAACTTTACACCGCACAAAAATAGAAGCGACAGAAAAAATGACATTTGGACATGACCTCAGAAAATCCGGAACATCTCCGGTGTCCAGTGGCCAATATGCATGGCCAAGGAAGTTCCTAAAACTGGACCAAATTTGCCGTCGACTGCTTCCAGATGCATCCAATTTCATTCATTTTTCATAAAGTTATAAGCATTTGAATTTGGGCAAAATTTTGCCTATCTCAATCATTTTGCCTATCCCCTGTAAATATGTTATTTGGCGTTTTTATTGTTTCAGAAGGGATTATTCACATATTAGGGAGCCGGATCCTATTCTTGGCACTTTTGATTCACTTCGGCAGTGGGGGATTTTTAAAAGCTACAAAGCTCATATTTGGCCACAATATGCGTCGTTTTGAAACGTTTCTTATAGCAAAGTTTCAGACAATTCGGCCGAGAAAACCCCCCCATGCCAAAGTGAATCATGGCTGTTCCCAAGTTGCTCTGCACCCTACGTACCTTTTTTTATTTTTTTTAAACTTTTTTTTTGGAAATGCAATCAAATTTTACTGAAAACACTAATTTTGTTTGTATTTGTCCGAGTTTGTTCAAAATGCGTAATGAAGAATGGATAAATATGTTTTAAATAAACTTTGTATGAAAAATATCGTCAAAATATATGTAAAATATTGCATTATTTGAAGAGCTGTAACTTGAAAATCAGCAAATTTATGCAAAAAAATTAAACTTTGTTTTGTAAGATCTAAGGATGCTGCTTGATGTACAATATTAGAAATGGCGGCGACATGGTGCGACAAGAGTTGTTTTTCGTGTTCGAAATCATCAAAATTATTAAAATGACTAGTGGTCCCGGCAAACTTCGTCTTGCCATCAAGTAGGCTATTGAAAATGCCATGAAACATCCCATACAAAATGACATATTAATTCGCTCCCGTGTAACCGAATTTTCCGAAAACATTCCTAAACTTTTTCTTCACACGAACACGTCAAAACCCTTAAAGAAGACAACAGTATGACATTGTACAAATCGGTTGCCCCGTTCTCAAGCCATTTCGTGACATACAAACACCACTCCATTTCTATTTTTAAAGATTGAATAATACTAAAACTTCAACCAAATATTTTTTTTCCATTTTCATGCTCGATAAAAGTATTGAACTATAAGGTTCCAGATAGTGTGTAACTTTGGGGAAATACTGCATTCCTAAAACATGAATTTTGTACTTTATTTTAAAATAACATTTTTAATTTTTTTGACTTCAGACAATTTCAAAGCGTCACAAAAGTCAAAGAAATTTAAATTTCAGATCAATATCAATCCTTAATGATATAATACATGAGATATATTTCAAAATGATAAAAAAAAACATAAAAATCTCAAAATAGTTTTTGGTAATTTTGGCCGCTACTTTATTTGGAGCCGGACCATTGTGCACGGAGAAAAAATTTGCAATCATATTTGCTGGTAGATCAATCATATTTGTCATTGAATTTCAGTCAACCATACATTAAAATTGATTCAACAATATCTATGGTTGGTTTAACTATTTGGTATGATTGGTTCAACTACACAAAATAATTGCATCAACCATAGATATGATTGACTCAATATTAATACACAATCATGACAATGGTATTATTGTTGATGTTGTGTTGTCAAACCCGGCATGAATCTTCTTTATCGACATTACAAAAATGCGACAAAATGAAAAAAAATATATGGGAGCAGGAATTCAAACCACTATCTTGAGAGTGAGACGTACATCTACTCCAACATCGCTTGTTGATGAACAGCGGTTTTTGCGGTACAGCTCATAACGTTTCAAGGTAATAATGTGCAGATAGCTGATTCAACAATAATATAATTGAATTATTCATGTGATGGAAGACAGAAACAAAAGTAAAAATGATTGGGCAAACCATACTGTCAGTTTAGAAGTACCGATAATATACTTGTAACAATTGTATCCAGGCATGTTAAAACAACTATCGGAAAAGTTATGTCAATCGTGCAAGAATTTTCTGCGTGTGGGACCATAATGGTTTTGCTTGGAAAAAGTTTGAAAATTTGATCGGGTCTGTATGAAACCCTAATTGAAATTAAGGATATATCGAGGAGAGAGTCCTCCAATAATAACTCCAAAATTTCTGCAACCGCCCTGCAAAAAGTGTGTTGATGTATTCAATGTTTGCGTCAAAAATAGTAAGATATTATCCGCAAGATTTCCAAATACCTTAAATAGAAGATTTAGAAAATACATCGACATTCAAAATGTCGAACTATTCATAGGTTATTTATGGAAATGTAGAAAATGAAAGTATATTAAAATTGTATAAAACAGAATAAGGGTTCAAGCCGACACTTGTAGTGACGAACCATCCAAAGTTTGTTTGGAAAATATAAAAACTTAACGTTGCTTCAATATAAATGGATAATCATGAGCATGAAACGAGCTCACCAGTTGATAATCCATCCTCGACTGAACACGCACTCGCATAAGGTGAACCGGACACCATTGATCTTGATTCCATCGTTCGCTCCACAGGAACAGGGAACCTTGATCGTAAATTTTAGCGTTTTACATTAATCAAACAAAAAAATATTGCCGTTTGCATCACACCGAAGCATAAATAGCCTTTAGAAAAAAATTTAATGCTAGCAAACATAGCAAAATTAGAAATAACTAGTCTTGTGTTTTATATTTATCAGCATCTTTGAAAAAAGTGCTCCGCTGATTAAGGTTTTACTAACACTTTGTTTTGAATTCAATATTTTTCACTTTTTCAGCCATTAAAAAAGGTTCTCAGGTTGCGAGCAATCGATCGAATTTTCATTTAAGACTACTGTTTTTTCTCAAGATTTGTGCATTTGAAAATTTAGGGGAGGTTTCAATCCCTCTTCACCTTACGATGTTTTAGACATGGATGACTAAACGCAGTTTTCAGGAGTTTTATACACACGGTGTCAAAAAATTTGGATCATTATCGAACTTTCATGTACCTTAGATATTGATTACGAAATTTCAGCATTTGGACAATGATTTTGTATTTGGAAGATTGAAAATGTTCTGTCAGCGAATGTATTCCCAACCATTTTGTTTGTGAAATGTTTTAGCTGCAAAATTGTGTTTTCTTAAATTTTAGTATGGATAACAACCCTTAAAGTTGATATAAACCTATTTTCCTTTAAAAAAATATTTGGAATCTCTGGGGTGTGAAAGAATTGCGGGTACCGTGGTGAATCGAAATCCGGACAGTACCAATATCCGGACACTTCGGTGAAATTAATTGAAAAAACGAAAAATATAGTATTATTATGTTTAATTTTACTCATAACTTCTAGTTACAAGAGTTCCAAACATATTACTATCAGTTATAATCTAGTTACCATTGCCAGATAATTATTAAATAATAAAAAGCAAAAAGCTGCTAAAGCTAGACGTCAATTTCTTGAAGGGAAAGTTTTTGTGATTGTAGCATCGCCGAGCCCACCACAAGTTTCAACTGGCGATAATATGTGCAAAATTATAATATTTACGAAGTGTTTCGGAGTAATTGTGTACAAAACGGTTGTTTAACAATTCGGAAACGCGGCAGTGATGGATTATAGTGTAAACATGCATTTTAAAGCGTGAACAGAAGCTGTCCGGGAAACTGTGCTAGTGTCATTAAATCTGGACACCATAGTAAAGTCCTGTTATTTTTTATGTAAAAGAATATTTGTAAGTGAGATTTAAGAAATAGGGTAATATTATCATAAAGAAGTGTTTCAAGTGCTCAGAATACCTTTGTTGCGGAAAAAAACTCCAATTTTTGCTGTAGTTTGAACAGCAAGGAGTTGATTCTGGATCTTGGCTGCAGTTGAGGTAAACTATGTGTTAATGTGCATAATTTGCACTTTTCCAAGCAGCATAGACCATATATTAGTACGAAAATGTTATTGATGTTGTAATCAATTCAATGAAGGTATTCTTGAATCATTTTTTAACGATAAATTTGTATCACAGCATGAATGTCCGGATTTTGATTCCAAAGTGTCCGGATTTGAAAACAAAGCTTGCTTCAGGTGTCCGGATTTAAGGACACGACAAGCCTTTTTATTTCAATGTTTTTCGTAACATAATAGTTATTTTAACCATTAAATTGTTTGGTACTTCAAAGATTTAGTTTAAAACTGTTGTTAACAAAAGGTGACTTCATTCAAATCCAAATGAGACATACTGAAATTGAAGTTTAATCAATTGCCTTTGCTTAAGCGTCCGGGTATTGATGCAGCACGGTATACTCATTTTTTAAATTGAAAAAAAATATGAAGTACATGCAACTTCGATATTAATCGATATTTTGATACCATTGGGAATTGGGAATGTTTCACATGTTTCATCAAAATTATGAATACATAATTCCATGATGGTTAACCCATTAAAACCCGTCAATATAAGCAAGTCTGCCGTTTTCAAGTCACAAATTTTGAAATATTTGATGATAGATCAAATGTAATTAAAATTAGATGCCTAAAATTTGACAGTCGTCGCCCACAAATTACGTAACGCTGCTGGAAGGGAGAGAGTGTTACACAAAAAGCGTTATTAATGCATAGATGGGGATCCAGCGTTACGTAACAAATGGACGCTGTCGAATAAAACCAAACTTAACGAAAGATTGGCCAACATCAATCTTACTTCACGACTTTCGTAGGAATTATAGGGTTGATTTAAAATTCCCTTGCTCTATGAAATAGGAAAAATCTTCCAATAAATTACCAGTACAGTAGCTTGAATGGGTGGGCTTAGTCTCAAACATAAGCCACACTCTTCGATTGCCAAGCATTTTTTTATATTGCTTCATGAATTTGATACTCTTCTGGAACCAAAATCGCCGAGTACTCTACAACAAGTTTTGCATTGAAAACCACATGGAAACGCTTCATTAGTTTTTCGAGAAATAAAATACTTCAAGGATTTCTCAAGAAATGTGCAAAGATAGCATAGAACACTTGCCTATGAATTCCAATAATGACTCTTTCAAAAATTTCTCAAGACCTTGAGACATTTTCTTTTGAATTCCACTAGAAATTACACTTGGAATTACTCTAGGGATTATTATTATGAAATACTTCTATCAAATAGCTAAAATTTGTCTGGAAATTCAAATAATAACTTCTTCTAGTATAGATTTAGGAACTCCTTCTATAAATCAACAGCAATTTTCACAGAAGCTTTTCTTGAAATTCCTCTGACAAGGGATCTACTACCTGAAAAAACCTGGGAAGTCTGGAATTCTCAGGGAATTTCGGCCACAATCAGGGAAATTATTTTGAACTAGTATTACATAGCAGAATATGTCCTTTTTATGACATGAAATCTTTTCAATCGAAAAACACTGTACCTTGTCACACGATTTTATTTCTTCTTTATACTCCATTACAAATAACAATGTAACCTGTAGAAAATCAATATTGTTTGTCGTAACTTTTGTCGAATTGTGTGTTGTGAAGTTATTTTTGCGTTAAAGAATGTGTTTTGCTTTGAAAATAATGTAAAATTCAATATCATGGAGTGTTATTGACAAACATCCCTAAACTTCTAGTTTTAAACGAGGATTTGAATATGGTATCTACCTGAAAGTTGGTGAGGTTACTTAAAATATATCCCCGAACCAGATTTTATTTTCGAAACTCGTTCCAATTACCTCATATGGCTGAAACAATCATTTTTCTGTAGGATATCAGAAAATTCCTTAAGGAATTGCCTACATTCAGGCGTTTTGGGTGCCATTCTTCATATTCAAGTATTCATTATTTCTATAAATATTGCATTGTTAAGAATTTAGCAAGCATATTCAGATTCAGGGAGCTCAAATTCATTTATTTAGAGTCGTTTCAAAATCTAACAATCGACAAGTGAAGAATATTAGAATAATAAGTGTGAATCGTAATTATTTTCTTGCATTTAGTTGTCTGGCATTTTCAAAATTATAGAAAACATACAAGAAAAACCGTAAAAATTATCAATTTTACCCGAAATTACGGTACTTTTATTTTATAGACATAAAATTTGTTTAAACAATGAAGAAGAACTTAAGGTAGCCAAGTTTTTAATGGCAAGTACAGTTCTCCGATCCAGTAAGTTCTTGTTTATTAGTATATGAAACACGGTTGAGAAATATCTACCCTTTTTACAAATTTGTTCTCGCCTATTCTACAAAAATAATGAACTTTGTAGGAATAGATCATAAATTACAAGAATGTCTCTATTTTAACCAATATGGTCTTTAAAGTTACTTTTTTGCCCTAATCTGCTCGCAATTAATCCTGATGCATGAAACCTTTAAAGACTATTCCACAAGTTCTTAAAGATATACTTTCCAAATCTCCATTCTTCATAACTTTATTTAAGATCCCATACTAGTTAATATTACATCAATTATTACAGTTATTGCTCCGGTCATTCATATATACATTTCTGCAGAGATTCTGTCACAATTTCTTTTAAAAATCTTGTGGGACATTATTCCGAGATTAAAATGTTCATCTTATTTTTTCATTTATCTTAGCTATTTTTCGAGAATGTTTAGAAAGTATGCCATCAAGAACCCAAGAGTTCTTTCAGAGATCATCATAGGAATTCATCAAGCCATACTTTGAACTTACACAAGTTTCACCAGAGAAAAGAAGGATTTTCATTAGAAATTCCACGCTGATTTTTTCAAAACATTCTTTAGAAAAATCTGAAAAATTAAATTTGCATTTCCGTGGAGGCATCCGTTGATAAATGATCGAAAAAATTCTTTGAAGACTTCCTTGGGAAATCAAAAATTGGAGGAATGTCTGAAAATTTTTTGAATTCTTGAAGATGCTTTAATAAAAATTATCGTTTAGTTGTTTTTCAAGACTTGTAATGGATTCTTAAGAAAATCTTTGTATGATCTTTGGCACAAGTTTGATATTTAGATTAACTCCAAGAAATTTATCATGACTCGATTTTATATGAATATGATTATTTATTGAGTTTCTGTACATACCCCCATTTATTGCTACTAGAGTGTCCATTTCCCGACCGTTTTGCTTGTCCCGGGATTCGGGACAAAAATGGATGCCTATCCCGGGAAATCCCGGGATCCCGGGATTTCTCAGATTTTCCATAAAACCAGTGTTTTTAGTTGAAATTCAAGTATAATTTCAACTATACAACATTCCAACAATAAAATATGAGGAGAAAGTAATTTTTAAAGATAAATGGTTAACTGTATCATATTGTAATTCATATATAACTTCATCAGGTAACTAAACAAAAAAAATACCTTGACTAAAACGAGATTGCTGGGAATTTTTTTCAAATTCTCTATTATATAAATCTCGCATATCTGCAGTGATCAATTTCTCTTCGTCAATTTTCTCTTTGCATTATTACATGAAATTCAATCGATTTTCGAAACACGATGCACACGATGAAAAATGATGAGAACTTTCTACTGAGTCAAAAATAGCAGTCGGAAACAGTCGCCCGGCCACGAAATTAGCGGAAGATAAAATCGATAAAGAAAAATCAATCACTACAGTTCCGCCCTTATGATACTGAACGCGAGAAATGAATGTGTGATAAGCATCTAAGTCATAAAATTAAAACAACTTGCTTCATATATTCAGAAAGTAATCTAAACTTTGCAGAGCTTACTTACTTTTACTTTTGCTGGCGCTACGTCCTTCAAGACATGACCTGCGCCACAATGTTACGCCAACTAACTCGGTCCATGGCTGCTATCCTCCAATTTCTCGATCGCCCCACACTTCCAAGATCCTGCTCCACTTGGTCAAACCACCTAGCTCGTTGCGCTCCCCTTCGTCTTGTACCGGCCGGATTTGAGGTGAACACCATTTTTGCGGGATTGTTGTCCGGCATTCTCACAACGTGTCCCGCCCATCGTACCCTTCCAGCTTTGGCGACTTTCTGGATACTGGGTTCACCGTAGAGTTGCGCAAGCTCGTGGTTCATTCTTCTCCTCCATACGCCGTTCTCACATACTCCGCCGAAGATCGTCCTAAGCACACGTCGTTCAAAAACTCCTAGCGCTTGCAGATCCTCTTCGAGCATTGTCCACGTCTCATGCCCGTAGAGGACTACCGGTCTTATTAGCGTCTTGTACATGGTACACTTAGTACGGAAGTGAAGTTTACCAGACCGCAAGGTCTTGTGGAGTCCGTAGTAAGCACGACTTCCGGCAATGATACGTCTTCGAATTTCTCTGCTGCAGTTGTTATCCGACGTTATCAATGACAAACTTTGCAGAGCTATTTGGGCCCATTAACAAATTTAATAACGCTGAAGGGGGTGGGTGGGTGTCCTAACAATGTTACGGCTCATACAAAAATTGAAGAATATTCATACAAAAAGCATTACATGGGGGTGAGTGGGTGTCCAAAATGATCATTTTCAGCGGTATGAAATATGGGAATCAGCCCTTTTATGTAATAAAGCTTGAGTCTGAAGAAAAATATCATTGTTTTGTATTTAAACCTAGTGGCATTCAATGAATTTTGCATTCATTTCGGGAATCCCGGGATTCCCGGGACGGCAGATCGTATATCCCGGGAAACGGGAAATCCCGAAATTTATCAAATCCCGGGATTTTTTGTCCCGGGATGTCCCGGGATGGACACTCTAATTGCTACGCTCACGCGTCCAGTGCTGCGTCCGTTGCAAGGTGGCACCAGATGAAACCGAAAAAAAAACGCATTCGACAGACGCGCGCTGTAATAATAATGGTGCAATTGTCTTTCGCTCCCGCTCTTCGAACGGCGGAGATCGCAAATGACGAGCTGAGGCGGCGAACAGCAGTTTGGTCATTTCCTCCGGTTGGTTGAAGTTTTTTCGGGGTGCCGAAATGTTCGAAAAGTGGGTGGACACGGATGTGGGAAAATGATTCGATGGGACTTTCTCTCGAAAATTGGCTGGTTGTTAAACTTATATCCGCGGATGCTGTAATAGGCCATTATGCAATGGCATAAATGCCTATTGGACATAAACAACCTGCCGTGTGGAGTGGAGTAATGCTGACCATTAGAGGTATGGTAGCGAAGGGCCTACTTTTTTTTTCAAGAGATGAAACCGAAAAAAAACTCTTTGGGAGCTTCGGCTTTTAGCCTTTTAAATCGATGGATTAATTAACCGGGAGCTTACTTTTAACTTCACACCAGTGCATCATAAATTCGGAGGAGAATCTACTTCCTGTTTGCAGCTATTAGTTCATTCTACTTCTTCTTTCTGGCAATACATCCCTACTGAAATAGAGCCTACTTTTCAGCTTAGAGTTCTATCCGCACTTCCACAGTCGTTTTGAAAGCTTTTTCCGACTATTTTTTGCATTTTTATATCGCAAAGCCCAAAAGGCCGTAGCGGAAAATGCGCAGATATTCAGCATCACCAAGCTGAGGGTCATGGGTTTGAATCCCACCGATCGAGGATCTTTTCGGGTTGGAAATTTTCTTGACTTTCCGGGGCATATTGTATCTTCGTACCTGCCACACAATATACAAATGGCGAAAAAGTCAATTGGCAAAGAAAGCTCTTAGTTAATAACTGTGACCACAAAGCTGAGAAGTAAGCTATGTTCCGTTTGGACGTAACGCCAAAAAGAAGAAGAAGAAGTCAGCTGATAGCCAAGAGGTAATATTTACAATTATTAAGCAGATCGTCTTACCATTGTCTGGTATGGTCAAGATCTTATCAATTAATGATACCAAAAAATGAAAAATAAGAAAAAGCCGTGTATTAAAATACAAAACTAAGAAAAGTACTTTCTCCGTTTAAAGATTGCTAGACAAATAATTGACTTTTGTCAATATATTACATACAAAGATATCGACCGTGATAATTTTATTGTGAATTTGTTTATTGGCATATCGGTCCATTTTGCTCAAAGTAAGAGGGAGCATGGAGAAGAAAGCAATGAATACTAGATGGATAGGTACCGTAAGGGAACGGCGAGAGAAATTGGATTAGATGTTGAAGAGGGCATACCATATTAAACAGTATTACTTGAAACGTCACTTGCTTGTGGCTAACATCCCCTATGGGAACGGCTTGGGTGTGTTTTGAGAATGGTAGTGTCATTCTCAAAACACACCCAAGCCGTTCCCATAGGGGACGTTAGCCACAAGGAAGTGACGTTTCAAGTAATACTGTTTAATATGGTATGCCCTCTTCAACATCTAATCCAATTTCTCTCGCCGTTCCCTTACGGTACCTATCCATCTAGTATTCATTGCTTTCTTCTCCATGCTCCCTCTTACTTCGAGCAAAATGGAGCGATATGCCGATAAACAAATTTGTCAATATATATTGACAGATACAAGAAAGAAATTAGAAATGTCATGGAACATATACGTGACCGAAATTAGTTTTAGAGAAAACAAGAAAGCAGAATTTTGGAAAACAAGAAAAGAGATACATTTCAATATACATGGAAAGTTGTAACCCAAATCGATTGCGACCGAGCCCTATATAGATCACCACATGCAGGAAAAACGCTGACCTCGACCGTTTTATAGATGGATTACTTTCTTTCTCGCAAATATCACATCCCAAATTGCCGTGTCAGCCGGGAAGCATTTCACTTTCAACCCGTCAATGGACCACTATTTTCTGGTGAAATTTCATCCCGTTTTCTCTCTCCCGTCCCGCCAATGGAACCAATGCTCAATGGAACAGTTTAACAGAAGCTGCAATAACAGGATACCGTACGGGGTGCTGTTCTCCATCTCGCCATTCAAATTCATCTCGCACGCCATCTTCGGATCGTCGCATCCGAAGCCCCCCAAGTGATCCATTCACTGCAGTGGCGAACCCGCAGAGCGGGTTTTTTTTTTGGCAAGGCACCCCAGTGGACAGTGACGGACGAAAGAAATGTGACTTTGCGACGATCACTTGAAAGTTATTAGCATAGCATGGAATGACTGTACATGTCAATGGTTGCGACTCCGTGATATTGATTTTGTATAATTCAATCAAGAATACATTACAGCATGTTAAATCGACAAAATGTATAATTGAATGAATTATAAATAATAATGTATGATTGACTAGACGGTTCGTTTACTCCATGTATTTCAAATAATTAAGCCATAACCTAAGTCGATCTTTTACATTTGTCCATCACTGTAATTTCTTCACGTGTAGCAAAACAAAATTCCAAAAACACCGGAGCTCATCTCACCTTCGTTCCTCTTTTATCGGCCAAGGAAAAGGCCTTCCCTCGTATCCATTGGATACATAGAAAACCCGTCGATACCCCAAGGCTGCCCGAGGTGATTGTAGAGCAAATTGGTCTTGTTCCATTTTTTCGGTGCAGCAAACGATCGGCCTTTCGACTCTCTCTGATCCACTTTCTGCACGGGGAGCTGGTTTCTTCTTCCTGTGCAGTATTCACATCTTCCGAACCAACAGCATATGTGATTATTGCGAACATCATCATCCGTATCGTAATTGATCGCTCGGTGAGCAGTCACACATCGTATCGGTAATTATATGAAGAGGAATAGGTACCGAGGAGAGTAGTGTCTCTGTATAGTTTTCAGGTTTTACTCTTCTCAGTTGAGCCGTACTGTTCACAAGGTACCTAATAAAATCATAACATCGACAGACTGATGGAATCGGCTCAAGCGGAAGTAAGAAAGTGAAATGGAAAAAAATCGTATGATTTTTCAAAAGTGCCTATCGTCAAATGTCATTATTTTGTGTACATTTTGTAACACTATAGCTACCTTTCAATGGATACATGGAATTCAACAAATTCGAATCTATTCATTAGTAACTAATGGTAAAAATTAATAAGACAAAAAATCTATCATTGCTAAGTAGGATCTTTTTGGAAAAATGACTTATCTTAGTCTTTAGGGCTGGAATAAGTGGCGACTGCCAACTAGTCGGTAGCAAAATTAAAACAACAACTCATCCATCGACAACCACGATTGCTGCTGGTTGTGGTAGGCCATGATGGTGACTTGAATACGGTCTGTGGTTATGAGGCGGTGAAGACACATACCAATTTGTAGCGATTTATGTAGGGGAAGGCGGGGTAAGAGCGCCCGCCGGGGTAAGACGGACCACCTCCAGTTTGGCATGAAAATGGCGGTTTTCTTGAAAGTTCACCAAGCACAAGATTTTTGACATTCCAAAGCATTTAGGGTGATACTAACATTATTTTTTCAATGACAAATATCATAAACAAAGTTTTTGCTCGTAGATATTGAATTTGATTTAATTTCAACAGATGCTTACTTAAGGATTTCGTAAGGAATTTGTTGTCAAAACATAACAAATTACCCGTCCATGCTTTAACATAAATGTTAAATATGCTTCAGTGAAGTGAAATATGAATTGTAAATATTAAGCTTTGAAATAAGGCCCTTCTTGTGAAAATTGCGCAAGCGGGGTAAATCCGACCACTGTTGATGGGGTAAGACCACCACCTAAAAAATGTCTAAACCATTTTTGAAGTTTTAACTACGTTGTACATTACTATTCAAGTAAAATAAAATCAATTTTGTTAAAAATACAAACCAAATCCGCATATTTTTTCAAAATATGGGTGTCTTAAGGTAATGATAAGTATATATCTAAGTTTCTTGAACTAATTAACCCTAAAAATGATTCAATATCCACGTTAATCAATGTAGAATTCATAAAACAATATACTTTTTTAAAATAACAGGGAACTGATATATTTTTTCGTAAAATTGTGAACGAAAATCGAGGTGGTCGCTTTTACCCCGTTGGTGAGCGGTTTTACCCCGTCGCTGAAAATATTCGTGATAAAAGATCACTTTTTCAAGCTTCAAAAAATAAATATTTTTTTTTTACAAATACGAAACCTTTGATATTTTTTGATCATGCCCAAGACTTCAAAAAACGAAATGCTGCGTCGAAAAAGAATTTATTGATTCTTGATTCTGATATGTGAATTAAATTGCTTAGGCGGGCGGTCTTACCCCGTCTTCCCCCTATAATAAGAGACAGTTTACCATAAGGTCGAAAGTTGTTTGTGATGATTTACAGTTGGAAGTGATATAATGGAATCGTATTCTTATGAAGAATAATTATAAAAATCATCTGGAATCACTATGTAGGCTTGAACCGTTTCGCCCAGGGATACTAATTTGATGTCAATAATTTCTTCGATAATACATTCTACTCCTCCTGAGTAGTAGTGGTATTTTCATGGACGTAGTTAGAGAGGGGCCAGGAGGTCTTGTTATTAATCTTGCCAGGTTTTGGTAAAGGATCTTTATTATATGTTGTGCTTTGCCTTTATATTACATAAACCTTGTTGCTTTTTGTTACACAAACCTGAAGGAGTCCAAGCTACACGGAGAAACAAGAATTTTCCAGTCAATCATATTTTTAATTGAATTTCAGTCAACCATACATTAAAATTGATTCAACAATATCTATGGTTGGTTTAACTATTTGGTATGATTGGTTCAACTACACAATATAGTTCAAATAACCATAGAAATGATCGACTCAATATTAGTATACAATCATAACAATGGTATTATTGTCGATGTTGTGTTGTAAAAAAAAGGTACGAATCTTCTTCATCGACATTGCAAAAATGCGACAAAATATAAATAAATATAGAAGCAGGAATACAAACCACTATCTTGTGAGCGAGACCCCATCAACTTACATCTACTCCAACATCGCTTGTTGGTGAACTGCGTTTTTTTTTTCAGTACAGCTCATAACGTTTCAAGGTAATAATGAGCAGAAAGCTAATTCAATAATATAATTGAATTATTCATGTGATGGAAGATATACACAAGAGCATAAGCTATTGGACAAACCATACTGTCAGTTTAGAAATACCGAAAATATGCTTGTAGCAATCGTATCCAGGCATGTTAAAACAACTATCGGAAAAGCAACATCAATCATGCAAGACTTTTTTCCGCACACGCTCTGACCGCTTGAGTACAATTAAGTGTCAAATCAAATGTTTTAACCAAAATTAAACATTCTCTACAACATTACACTAAACAAACAATCAAAAACTGTAATAAATAATTATTCTGTTTTGTGCGACAGCGCCACTAGCGTTCTACTTATTATATTTCTATTCGTATAACACAGTACACAGAGTCACACATCAACTCAAATTTGACTTATTTTGACTCAATTCGGCACTTCCGTGGGATAACCCAAATTTGGGTTAACTGGCATATACCTCTCAGTAATGTAGTTTTCGTTTGACAACAACGAAAAAAAAACAACTAATTTCAAAAAAGTTTCTACCCAGCGTTAGCTTTCGAAGTCTCCGTAGTGAGTTAAAACAACTTTAATTTAAGTAAACTCGAAAGAACCCAAATTTGACTTATTCCACGGACATTTGAAGCTGGGTCGGTGCCCCTCTCTCTGTTTTTGATTACAATGCAGTTACGAGAGAAGCAAAACAACCCAATGAGATGGTTTAGTGAGCATGTTAGATTATATAACTTCACTCAGTTTAGTGAGATAAATAACTGAAACAAATGTAAACCTGAAGTTACGAACACTAGGGTAATTTGGAGGGCCTAGAATACCCCAAACGTTCCTTGAATTAGCCTATTGATCCGTGACAAGGTTCAGTAAACTTGGTAAGTTATATATCTTTACTCAGTTTAGAAAGAAAAAATACTGGAATAAGTGTAGACCTGAAGTTCTGAACTCCAGGGTAATTTGGAGCACCTATAATATCCCAAACGTTCTTTGAAACAGCCTATTGATGCATGAGAAGGTTTAGTGAACAGGAAAGATTTTATAAATTCACTCAGTTTAGCGAGATAAATTTCTGGAATAAGTGTAGCCCTGAAGTTCTGAGCTCCAGGGTAATTTGGAGGGCCTGGAATACTCCAAACGTTCTTTAAAACATCCTATTGATACGTGCGAAAGTTCAGTGAACATGGTAGATTATATAACTTCACCCAGTTTAGCAAGAAATACTACTGGAATAAATGTAGACATGAAATTCAGATTTCCAGGGTAATTTGGAGAGCCTGGAATACCTCAAACGTTTCTTGAAGTAGCCTTTTGATCCGTGACAAGGTTCAATAAACATTGTAGATTATATAACTTCACTCAGTTTAGCGAGAATAACTACTGGAACAAGTGTAGACCTGAAGTTCTGAACTCCAGGGTAATTTGGAGGGCCTGGAATATCCCAAACGTTCCTTGAAATAGCTCTTGAGATTCTCAAAGGTTGGTAGATTCTATTTGAATTTGTAATGTTATTGTTTTCAACCCAAACAATTACTGTTACGATTGTAGATTTCAAAGAGTGTGCTTCAGGATAGTTTGGACGTCCTAGAACATCCCAAGACATAGCAAAGCAAGTGAAATAGTGTTTTCGTTAAAAGAGTAGTTCTGTATTATCTAGCCTGAACATCATTTATGTTCACAAACAGCATTTCACGCTTCGTATGTACTTATAATTCAATTTTCCAAACTTCAGGATGTTCAGGATGTTCTAGGTTGTCAATTAGGTCATAAAGGCATATACTTCATATTTTTCTCTGATAAAAGAGTATATTTGGGACAACTTTGCCGAAGACAGTATATACATTTGTTCATTGGTTCTTTTTTTACAGCCTTTTTTGTACTGCGGTCATATATGACCGCGCCGGCCCCAAAGGGTTAAACTATTTTTTATCAAGAAAAAATATTGTTTCATAAATTATTTGATTAATTTTCAACAGATTGGTAGCAAAATTAAAAAAAAAAACTTTCGATATTCTCTATAGAATTTTAATATAATCAGTTCCCTCAAGGAATATTGAAGGGTGGCTTCAGAACTTTTGCAAATCTCATGTTTAATCAAACAGTACTGTGGGACTTGTTCATACTTTCAAAACAACTTCGTCCTGATGGTCATCCATTCATTCTATGTCTACTTTTTATTAGCAAGTTGATTCCGGAATACCTTAGAAATGCTACTTTATTTTTCAAAAGATTAGTTTTTCCTCGACATTCCTCCAATACTGAGATATTTCACTGAAAGTTCAACTAAAAATTCTTCTGTGATTTTTTTTATTTTTTCCAAACATTGCATTCAGAGGCGTCGCGTGGCCTCATTGTCAACCTGTGCACTTCTAAATTAGTATCATTTTATTTTTTCATTATTAGGTATACCGCGGATTCTAAATATTTTTAATAAAAATGTGTGTTCAAATATAATTTTCTTCTAATTTTTCAGTTGATTGAAAACGTTTAAGATAACATATGCTATTCGGGTTGTTGAGTTTGATTTATCAATTAAACCAATAGTTTTTCTATTTTACCAATTTTTCATGATTATGGGCAAATTTTAAATTTGAACATAAAAATAATTCTAATTATGCGGGTCATGAGTAAGGATTTCAGCAGCACTGACGAATAGAATAACTGTTCAGTAACGATCAGTATTTTTTTTTTATTTCAATTCAACAATTAACACTTTCTAAGTACATCTTGAAGAAAAGTCAAAATGTGTTTTCACATTTCAGTTGTGAAAAATAAATAAATAAATAAGATACTTAAACATTATTTACATTTTTGATCATCATAGAAATTGAAAATAAATGTTTGAGCTATCAAACATACTTCAGATTTTATTATTTTCTTCTTGCTTTGTATGAAAAATATAGTAAAATTTGTATTTTGAAAATTGACCATACTTTTTTTTCTATCAAACTAATAAAACAAAAATATTTCAGGGTGTTTTTTTTTTTTTGAAGATTGTGATTACATAATAGTAGCATTCCTAACTATAGGTCGCTTTGTTTCTATTCGCCCTACTTCTTCTGTTTACCCCGTTTTAGGAAATCTTAAAAAAAAACAATATCGGTTTCATCGTGTAGGGTCCATAGTGGCAGTATGGTCCACCTAGGTAAAGGTTCTTGAAAAGCATAGAAACACAATATAATTTAATCGTTCCATACGCTTAATTTGTAGTTTGAAGTATCTTTTTTCATACCATAGTTGTGTTTTGTAAAAAAGATTACTTAGAATTTCGTTAAGATTTTTTTTTGAAAAACAATATTGTGTGTGTGATTTTACTTATCCTGCTTAGTGCACGCGGCATGAAATATGCTGACTTTTAAAACATACTACAAAGGTGAAGATGCTGGGGTTTACGAAAGACGCGACCGCTCTTGAGTTAGTTTTCTGGTTGTCATCTGATTGGCCACCGTAAGTACCACCGTGCTAATGCTGCATGTTATCAGCGCGTGTTTTAACCAGTGAACAACAAAAAGCAACAGTGTGAGTACTGAGTGCCAAGCCAACTAGCAAAAACTTCCTACCGCCAGCCGCCAGAAAAATCACGCTTGCACTTCACACCACAAGCGTGAGAGCAAGCAAAATGGATCTCTCTCGTGGACTGATTTCTCTCCTCTTGTCTCGCCATCCGCACGCTCGAACTTATCAAATTTGTTAATGTAGCAAAACTGTGCACCGGCCAGAGTGGACGCTTTGGCTACTAACACACTGGCATTTGTAGTTCAAAAAGCTTTCTACCACATATGCAGGATTGCGTGTACGATACAAGGCAGCGCGTTTCCCGATGAGAGTGCACGCGTTGGTTTCCATCGTCACAGCAGCAAAGTGTAGCATGGAACAAAATGTTGCGGAGCATACATCGCGCGAAGCGCGTTAGGAAAATTAGGTCTCAGATCGCATGAACCAGCTATTGCATTTCATTTGCTTAGCAAAAATTTAAAAATTGATAGGTGAAAATTATGTTGCAACCTATCAGGAATAGAAAAAACATGAAATGGGATAAATTTTGTTGGAAGATTTATTAAATTGAACTCCAAAAGCAGTCATATTGTAGGTGGTTTGGATGAGCGAGTTGCCACCTGTGCAGTGCACATGTTGCACATGCTAACGCGACGCCTCTGATTGCATTACAAATTCTTCTGCGAAGTTCATTTAAAGTCCTTAAGAAATGTTTCCACAAAACATCACAAATTGCGTAAAAAGAAATATTCTATGTTTTTTTTAAATTTGGCTTCAAATCCCCGGTTTATTCATGAATTGGAAAGAAAATTGTTTTTTTTTTTAAATGTCTCTTGCCTTCGAATCTTCAAAGGAAAATTGTTGAAATACCCCAGGAAAACTTTTGCTTCAAAAATTAGCACAACGGTAAAGGAATCTGAGAGACACGTGTTACAAAATATCTGAGATGGGGGAAAGGATTTATTAAGATATTCATAAAGAAATTTGTATTGATCTTTCTTATTTAGAAATAATTGTTTTACTAATTATTGTCAGAATCCATATTCCAGAGGCTTTCTGGTAGAATTCTAGAAAATCAGAAGTCAAGGAAACATAGATTTCAAGAATAATTTCTTAAAAAGATTTTGATGGTATCTTTAAAAAAAAGAATTTTTAAACGCATGGTTCCTAATTTCTGAATTTCCATCAAGAATCCTTCAAAAAATGTTCAAAGTAATGCACAACACATCTTTGGTAATGTTCTTTAAAATACCGGCAATATTTTCGCGTTAAACTTACAGTAGAAGTTACTACAAAATAATCAATAATAGGTTTTAAAACAGTTTGTTTCTTATTTCTAGAGGTAGGAAAAAATGTGTTCTTTCTACATCAATTTGTTCACTATATAGTATCATGAAACTTCAGAATTCATACAAAATTTTATCCGAGATTTTAGTTACAGATTCAGTAAAACATCCATCCGTTTTAACACTGATATGTTTCTATTATAGTACACAAATTATGAATTTTACTACAGGGATTTAGTTAATTTTTCCGAATTATATTCAAGCTGCAACTATTCAATAAATTACCAACAAAGTTATTTAAAACCTTTTTTATGTGTTTCTCTAGAAATTTGATATGGAGCGATTTGTAGAGGAATTTGCAAAGCAATCCCTAAAAATATTAAGATGTTCATGGAGTAGTATTTAAACCAAAAAATGGAGTGCGGATAAATTTTTAAATGTTATTTATGAAAGAATCCTTATATTACCATTCGATAAAATGGAGTTATTTCTAGACCCTAAAATAATACTTGATGGAATTCCTGAAGTTTTTTTTTTTTGAGAAGTCCAAGAATGAATTGCAAAATCTTAGTAAATCTGATGAAAAATTTCTTCAACAAAGTTCCTTAGTGATTTTTGGGAAATTTTCTTTAGGGATTGATTAATTGATGCGGTTTAATGAAAAAAAAATCTCTGGAAAATACTTAGATGAATATCTGGTATTTTTTCTGGTGAATTTTCGGGAAACAATAATATAAATCTCTTAGAAATCCCTGAACATATTAGTCGGGAAATTTTTGAGTCTTTTGGAGGAAGAGTTTTTGAAAGAACAGTTTAACGTATTCCGCTAAAAGTTTCTTAGTTAGGCATCATTGAAAAAAACAAATCGAGAGATTTTTGAAGACATGAGGGATGCTGCTCCTTGATTTTAGAGATATCTAAAAAATAGTAATCTGTGAAAAAATGCAGATAGATCTGGAATTTCTTTGAGAAATCATGAAAAATATTTTCCCAAATGAATTCGTTTTAGTTCTCATGAAATATTTTTTTGTGGAATATTACTAGGAATACTTAGAGTAACACCTAGAAGATTTTTTTTGCGGGAAGTCTAGATAATTTGTTCAATGATTTTTCAAACAAACATGTAGAAAAATATTGAGAAGAATTTCAAAGCAAACTGTGCTGAAGATTTTGTGAAATGAATCCTTGTTTGGTGACCCTAAAGACATTTTTGGTGAGACTCCTAGAATTCTTGGTACTATTTTTTGGAGAAATCCTCTGTACATAATTCCTGAAAATCCTAAACAAATTATTAATCAACAACTGAAGGAAACTTTAAGCAAACAATTGGAATTCATGTGTAATAAGTATGTAGAGGGCCTGCCAGGAGAAATGATGAAAAAATATCTAATGCATCCTCTGGTGGAATTCTTTAAGAGATTTTTTAACCCGTAGGCTACGGGGCTGACAACCAAAATTCAAATTGCTCGTGTTTGAGCATAACTCCATATTTTTCAGTGAAATTTTGAGGATTTCTTCACTAATAGTTGTAGTTTCATGAGTGAAGGGAAAGTATAGATTCAGAGTATTGTGGACAAAACTATTCCAGAACATCTCTGGGTCAGGTAGGTTAAAAATTACATAAACTTCCTTGTAGAACTCATTAATCATTTGGAAACGAAATTTTTTCATACAAACAGTAAAAAGACCCGTTAGTTGTAATAAATTACGATGCAGCAGGATATTAAGAAAAAATAAAATTAACCTAGAATAATGCTAAGGCCTCCAAAACATTCTGAAGTTTTGGCTATAATCTACACAGGTTCATAAATTATTTCAAGCGAGTGATGTCCACGTTTAGTGGTTTACAGCACTCATTTAGCCTTAACAGACGTGTTCACAAATTTTGACAAGATATTGGATATTGGAAGTCATCCAAATCAACCTGGAGTTCAGGTCATTTTTATCTATTAAATCTACTACACTTTATACTTACCCAATTCCCTTGAAACTTTCTCGTTCCTATCCATAAAGCTTCATATGACTCGGAAAGTGTACTGCTATGAATATTGATAATCTGGAGGTCTTCAGAATATACTGGAGTTGTTTCCGAGTCATATAAAGCTTTATGGATAGGAACGAGAAGGTTTCATGGGAATTTATTGAGTATAATCTGTAGTAGATTTGATTTATCAAAAAGACTTGAACTCCAGGTTGATTCGGATGACTTCGAATATCCAATATCTTGTCAAAATTTGTAAACACGTTTGAAACAATTTTTGTTAACGCTAACGGAGATTTGCAATCAAGTATGCCTATATTGAAAACATTTTGTTTGAATAATAAGTCAAGCTGTATATAGAAATTGATCCCACAACTTCAGTATGTTTTGAAGACCTTAAGATGTTCAATATTCATAGCAGTACACTTTCCGAGTCATATGAAGCTTTATGGATAGGAACGAGAAAGTTTCACGGGAATTGGGTGAGTATAAACTGCAGTAGATTTGATAGATCAAAATGACCTGAACTCCTGGTTGATTTGGATGACTTCCAATATCCAATATCTTATCAAAATTTGTGTACACGTCTGTTAAGATTAAATGAGTACTGTAAACCACTAAACGTAGATATCACTCGCTTAAAATAATTTATGAGCTGTGTAGATTATGGTCAAAACTTCAGAATGTTTTAGAGGCCTTAGCATTATTCTAGGTTAATTTTATTTTTTCTTAATATTCTGCTGCATCGTAACTTATTACAAATAACGGGTCTATTCACTTTTTATATGAAAAAAAAATCGTTTCCAAATGATAAATGAGTTCTAAAAGGAAGTTTATGTAATTTTTACCCTACCTGACCCAGAGATGTTCTGGAATGACTTTGTCCACAATACTCTGAATCTATACTTTCCCCTGACAAATGAAACTACAACTATTAGTGAAGCAATCCTCAAAATTTCACTGAAAATATGGAGTTATGCTCAAATACGAGCAATTTGAATTTTGGTTGTCAGCCCCGTAGCCTACGGATTAAGCAATTCGATAGAGATTCTTCGAGAAATTTTCTGGTACGATCAAAAACTCTGGGAATGATTTTCTGCGGATATCTCAGGACGAACTCCATAAAAACAGGTGAAGCAGTTCTTGAAAAAAGCACTGAAATGTATGAAAATAAATCATTTTTTCATGATTCCCGTAGGAATTCTAAGAGGAATCTCTTCTAAGCACATTTAACCATGTCTGGAAAAAAAAATCGGGAAACAATCATAGAGGATATTCCTTGTGATTTGTTTTTGTTATAATTCTTGAAGGATTTTTGGCTGGATTACAAAAAAGGATTAATTTGTGTATTTTAATTCACGAATATCACTGATGTGTCGCGAAATTAGACAAAATAACAAATAATTAAAATTAATACAAATCTGTTACAATTGCGATATTTGTGAATATCGTGATTATTGCGACCGACATTACATCTTTAAAACAAGTATATGCTAAAACCTGAAAATTGAATGATACCATCGCGACTGAATTGAACAAAATGCTTTAAAATACTCAATTTGATTTTCGTAACGTTACATGAACAAACAATTTTCAATCAGATATTCATATTTGATATTCAGTCTTTGCGGACAAGGAGCAACTGCTTTCAGAAAAGTACATGAGCTTCACTATCGGTTAACAAAAAACTTTTAGAATTAGCTAGAAGGCTCAATCTCCAAGGCTCAGTTTACAGTATCTTTTCAGAAAGCTGTTACAGTTTGTTGTATATTAACTCTTGAAGACTGTCGAAGTTTTTGATATAATCTTAATGGTTTTCATTAGTGAATAGAACGATTTTTATTAAAACTGGAATTCATTATTGACTATTAAATAACATAATCTTATTTAATAATACCGTTCAAATTCAGGAACTCTACTTTGTATTCCTACAGAGATCCTAGTAAAAGTGTATTATCAATAGTATGATTATAATGATGCATGCGTTACATCTAAGCAAGGAAATTGTAAGCAAGAAAAAAGAGTTATTCATTTGATATGTAAAAATTGAAATTTGAAATGGTTCAAATGTTTTAGGAATACAATGTCTACAGATCTTTTATCTATATGGATCGTCCTGAGGTAGTTCCGCTTCTGTTATTATGAGGTTCCTTTAGGAATGTATTAGGAAATTGTCTGAAGGATTTTGCCATTGTTTCGTGTAAGGATCTTTTTTTTACATTTTTTTGTTCCTTTTCTGGGAACTGCGTACTACTTTGATATAGTCTTATGTTTAGTTGTATTTGAATAAAACATAATTAACAATCATTTTTCTTATTTCTTACAGTCCCACCGCCGCCGTCCATCCCCCGGAGGGAACTCCGCAAGCCGTCAAAGATGTATTCCACGCACAGCACGAATCGAACGCAGGCTTCGGCCACCTTTGAGAAGCGCACCACCGACAAACAGCCTAGATTCATCCAACGGTTCTATCTCTTTGGAACGAACCCAAATCCCGGCACTCCCCGATCGTGTAGTGCTCCAACTTCTCCCACCTCTCCAGATCCACCGTCATCCCTCAAGCTCCCAAAGAATCCAAAACTCGCACCCGACAGCGAAGACGATCTACCATTTCAATCGCTTTCCCCGCAACACTACAGTGTTCAACGGCTCAAGCAGTTCTGGAACAATCGTCTTAGCCTCAGTTCACCCAACGCCTCCCAAACCAGCGAAGCTGCCCTCTCGGCAAAGCTCAAGCGCGTCACCCTAAGCCCAATCAATACCTCTCGGAAACCTGTCACTCCGGAATTCCTTCGGCGAAACGGTTCCACCCGAGGGTCCGCCTCCCGACGAAACGTTGTCCGCTCCAGCCTAGTCCCGCTGTACTCCAAAACAGGCAGTCCGAAAGCAACTCGCCACAGTGACCCTGCCAATGAAAGCTCCACTCAGAAACGATCCAGCGTAGTGTTGAGTCCCGTCAAGGATCTCAAAAAAGAGAAAAGGTCCTGCCTGGAAAGGGTCGGGTGCAATGCAGGATTCCCGCTGGTGACGGCATCGGCTACTGGAGGACGCATCAATTGGGCTAGACGAGTTGAACTGCTCGGCATTCGCATGAACCAAGACGACACCAACATGCCAATCAAGGTGGAAAACTACGTCAACAACTTCATCGAAGTTGACATCCAGAATGAACCTCCCTCCTCACCGCCTCCGGACATTCCTGCGGAGGAATCCCCTAAAGAAGAATCTCCCGAACCAACGACATCTCCAGAGACCAAAGAGTCTACCCCACCGAATTCGGATACGAGAGATTCACTGGAGAGTAAGAAGAGCCTGAGCTCAACTGACTCGCAGTCTCTCGGAAGACGACATGGAACTCCGACGCGGAAGGTGAGTTTTCGAACGACCACTTCGCCGTACAATCGCAAACTGCTCCAAGCCAAAGAGAACAAGGTGATGGCCCTGACGAACAAATTCAACAAGATGTGCCAGCAAGATGCTGGCATATTGGAGGAAGTTCGTAAACGAGGAGGATTCGTGCACAAATCCGGAAGCCACGTGTATAAAGTGGTCGATGGCGAAGGCAGTGTGCGGAAGAAGTTAAACGTCAGTAACGTCACTCGAACGGATGAAAGCTCGGATGATGTCTCGGTGGGTAGTAAGGGTTCGTACAGGAAAGCCGGGGTGAAGAAGCGCCCGAGCCTTCGGAAGAACTTGTATCGCAAACCAGAATGGGAAGCAGTGAACAGGACATCGCTTTGTGTCAAAGAAGCACTGGAGATTTTCGAGCCGAATGGTCATCGCGCACTAGTTCGACCACAGATGGATAGGAAACCACCTGCAGGTCGCTCCAAACCTAAGGTTCCCGATAAAAGCGATCAAGTCATCAGGAAGACTAGGGAGCTGAAAAACAAGCGAGCGATTCAAATCGATTCCAACAGTTGTGATAGTAGCGAAATGAGGGAGGTAGCAATAGACAAGGTGCCAAATAGTATTAGCCAAGATAGTATTAATGAGGAGCGAAGTGAAGTGGATAGCAATACTCAAGTTGTAGAAGAAGTGGCAAAAGTAGAGGTGGTTATAGAAGCGCCGCTAGAAGCATGTGGACCTGAACGTGTGGTAGACGAATACTCTGTGGTAAAAAAGATGTCTGACATTAATCAGAATGATAACGCGAAGCTGAAGAAAGATAAAAAAGATGCAGATCAGAAAACACTTCCAAAGCAGAAGAGTACCGTACAAAGGATCTACGAGAAGTTTACATTTCGATCGGCGAAGAAGATCCACCTGAGTAGCCCCGAGCGCACTTCCAGCGAATCGCAACTCAACTCCAGTTTAGACAATGATGATCGTCTACATTTCGTCGTAGACAACAAGCTCACTCGAAAGAGTTTTGTGTCTTCCATCGAGATACCCACGATTCACATAGAGGAATCGCAGGAAAGTAGCACTGATCCATCAGATCGCAAGATTGTTGATGCCATCAAGTCTCTCAACGTGAAAATCGACAATCTCTCTAGGAGTTTCAATGATCTAACTATTAGCGAACCTGAACCGGAACCGACTGCAGAACCAGCCGTCCAACCGAATACTTCATTCCTTTTCCGAAGTATGTCGAAAATCGGTACTGGTACCGAAACAACAATCAGTCAGCTAAACATCGTTCAAGCAGTCAACACCGTCGTGATAAACAAGTCCATTTCTATGGATGACCATCATTTCCCCTGTCGAGCGAACCTCGAACGCCTAAGTCTGAATGAAACTATTCCCGTGGTTATGGTAAGTAAGGCGATCAGTGCCTCCGAAAACGACTACGAATTGGTGTCCAGAGTTGAGTCCCCTCGAAGATCATCGGAAGGCTCGACCTGCTCCTTCCGTGGCAGTACCATGAGCATCGATATCATGGGATTAAACGCCAACATCGACTCCTTCCTGTACAAGGCGAAGAACGTCGAGAGTGCAACTACAAGTGATCTTCCAACCGTCCAAAGTCCGATTCAACCTGACACCGCCAGCATCAATAGCTACGAATCCTTCGAAAACTACGAATCCATCGAACGAACCAGCAGTCCGAAAGAGGAAGACACCTACGAAGTGTGCAATCCACCGGAACCTCTGCCACCGAGAAACGATACCAAATCGCCGAACGATCTGGCACTGCCACAACCAAAACGTAACCTCGCCGGATCTCCAAAGTTCTTGCCAAAAATGCAACCGACTTATGAATCGAAATACGAGAAAGTCAAATACGACCAAACGCCTCCACGACCTCCCAAACCCGAGGAAGTCCCGCTGCCACCTCGTAATTCCGTGCCCATGGAGCTTACCAGCATCCATCGGGAAGCCCCAACTTCGACTTCCCCAACTCCTTCCGAAGAACCGATCTACGAGGAGAACATCTACGACACGATCAAGAGCTCCGATGGGCTGGACTACGACGAACCGAACGGCAGTGCCGAATCGGCGGTACTCAAACGGCCAAAGCACAACCTTCCGGCGGATGCCGTGTCGCTGATGTCCTCCAGCTGTTACGAATCGATCGGATCGAAGCTTACGGGAATCGACTTCCTGAGGCACGGAGCCATTACGCTTCCCCGGATGGGATCGATCTCGACGCTTGCGTCCGATCAGATCACCAACAGTTTGTACGGGTGCAATACGAACGGAGGACCCAGTTTGACGCCTCCGAGTGAAAGGGGTAGCGATACTAGTAATAGCGCCGAATGGACGGATATTTCCGACGATGAGGAGGAAGATGAAGTTGGCAATGGGCGCAAGTAATTTCATTATGTGAGTTTTCTTTGGGTATTTGGAGGATATTTCTGCGGATAATTGCAATATCTTTTGTTTTAGTGTACGAAAGAGGAATAAGGCTCATCAGACGCCGGTCTGGTCCAGGAAGGTTCGCAACAAACTGGTTTTTGCAACAGCAGCAGCAACAACAGAGTGAGCATGGTCTGCCCAAACTTGACGGTGAGTAGAAATACAATGATTATAATAGTTTCTTTGTTGATTCTGATAAAAAATGATTAAAAGGGACGAATGAATAAACTGGTTATTGAAATTGAATTGAGGTTAGCAGCGTTATCGGGTCCTCTCATAACACCGTTATGCCCCTCACTAACGAATTGAGAGTCCGAATCTCAAATAAAAAAAATCATTCGATAGAATCAATAGTTATATTGTTTAGGGGATTGTACACAAAATACGTCACGTTAATTGGGACAGTTTTGACCGTTTACACGAGGGCGGAAACCAACGAGAATCATAAATCATAACAGTAGTGGATTTCCCATAAATGCTTCCAAGTTCAGTAAGAATTTTGGGAGGATTTCATCATAGATCTGGAAAGATATCAACCAAAATATCTACAAAAAAAACATTTCAAATCAAGCACATGGATGGACAGAAGAAATCGAGTGCCATAAATCAGCTCAAATTTTAGAGGTTACAAGTTGCTCCTTTTCAGCTCGTCAGAATGTACACTCAAAAAAATCCAAACATCATTGCTACGTGAAAAATCACGTAGATCATTCCAAATTCATTTTGCCTTCACTTCACCTGACTAAGATAAAGATCACTAAGCCATTCATAAACCATCAAATAGTGAATCGGTAATTGTTACTGACGGTTACCTATCGCACTTACGTGAAATTCACGTAGGTGCCCTAAGTTCATTTTGACATCTGCATATTGTACGTACATTCGGGTGTTGAGCGCAATCCTAAGATGGCACCCGCTTGATTTTTGCAGAACTTCAGAAGCTGCTGATCTTTAACTCTGTGCTTAGATTGATTTTAAGGTAAATATGCTTTGGAATACCGAAGAATCCTTGCATTACTTCATATTTCACACCTGATTTATAAACCTCTATCAATTATAGCACGCGAAGGGCTGCAACAAAACAGAACATACTCACAACATTTGGGAAACAAGACTCACAATGCTCAGATTAAACATAAAAATATCACAATCTTTACATTTTCCAATTGGGAATTAGTTTTCTTCCAAGCCTATTAGAGATAAGGTTGGTCTATATCTAGTTAATTTAATGCAAACCATCTAGGTCCTATTGAAACGCTTCGTAAAGGCTACCGGAAAATCCACGTAGCTCTTACTTGTAGCGCCGGTGGAATGGACGAAGTTCAAAAGTTCATGCGTTCATTCTGGGCTACCTATGATTAACGTAAGAGCTACGTGAAAAGTGCGATTGAAAAAACCACGTATGTTTTCACGTAACAATGACGTTGGATTATTTTGAGTGTACTTTAGAAGTTCAACTTATGCAAAAAACTCACGAGTGTGTGATTAAAATTAAAGACAGGAGATGAGATCTTTGAAAACTTTTCATGAAATTTCTTTCAAAACTCAGTATATTTCCTCCAAGGTATTTTACGGATTACTTCAATAATTGACTCATATTATAACTCTGTTAGATCCCGTTTGCTATCTAGAAATTGATAAGGAATTATAACAACCTAACTGTTTGGAAAGACAAGCAGTTTTGGTCTATTTTTGTCAAATTTGTTTTACAAAATTGATCATAAAATATAAAGGTTATTCATACTTTTTTAGTTTTCAAAAAACTGCCCTAGAACTTCCTCCAGGTATTTATTTTGCTAATCTTCAACCGGATTCTCAAGTTGCTACTCTAGGAGGTCTTCCAATGATTTTTGACAGAATTTCTTCCGAGGAAATGCACAACGGTTTATTCCAGAGTTTTTAAAAAAAAGCTTGAGGGTTTTTCAGGAATCTTCAAAAGTTTATTTATTTTACACCACGTAATGTTGCATACTAAGATTTATCTACAACTTACACAAGTTTTATCAGAGGTTACTTTAGAAATTTCTTGAAAAATATCTTACTGATTTATTTTTCAGAAAAATTTCCTTGGCATTCCTGGAACAATTCCTAAAAAAAACTTTTAAGGCTACTTGACAATATCTCAAAATAATTACTGGAGGAATTTGTGTAGAAAACTTAGAAGGAATCTCTATAGCAATGAATTGCTGGATTGCATAATAGAAATCCCTAGTTGAAGTCGTTTATACCGAAAGACAATTTATATGAAAACTCTAGGATTTCCCAGAGAAGCTGATGGATGAATCACTGAATAAAATCTTGGAAAAGTTAGGACTCTCTTGAATAATTTCTCAAAGATTTTTTTAAGGAATTAGGATGTTTTCTGAAATAATCTTTGAAGAAATTTAGTTTACGTAATTCTCTTTGGGAAAATCCAGCCTTTATTCTTGAGGGAGCCTAAACAAAATTCTTGTAGAAATTCCTTGCGAAATAATACTAAACAAAACCTTCAAAACATTTGAACAAATACCTGAGTAAATTTGTGATGAATTCCTAGAGAAATCATAAAAAAAAAAAAATACAAAACCTGGTTTTAAGAAAATCTTTTTTCAAGTTTTGTATAATTTTTGTTTCTACAAATTGTATGGGAGTCAAATAACAAGCCTGTTTCCTAATAATTATGTATGTTTTTTCTGTTGAGCGAAAAAACACCTGAAATATCATTGGAACGCTTGGAAACAGTAGAATTTTGTAACTAAACTCAACTCAAACCCGACCAAAATGTTTGGCGTTTGAGCCTCTCAAATATAGTCGCTTTCCATTCTGGCTTAGGATTCCATAGGGTTGATTTTTTTTAGCTTCACTACCTATGCACAAATGTTTCTAAACGTTTGTTCCTCCCTTGGTTTCAAACGTGCACGCGCCTCTGGTTATCACGGAAAAACCTTCTCATGATTTTTCTCGATAAGGTTTTCACGAAATTGTCAATGAAACAGGTCGTTCGAAGAAATAATGGCTTTCTTAATGAAGTGTAGCTTGGTTGTGCATAACAACCAAACATTATTAACATTGGTTGGTTTGAAGCACAATCGAAGATTATTGCGTGAATATTGGAAAATAAAACTACTCTCCCATATCTTCTTAGATCCTTACGATGAAAATAGTGCTCTGTAAAATGTCATCATTTTCAGTGGTAATTAATGGTGGCCCAAAGAAGATGTGAGTGTGTATGTAAACGTGTTTGGAACATTTTTCAAAATTTCTCAATAGCAATTCCCTATAAACCTAAATAGTATTTAGGCACCTTTAAATTAACACCGAAAATTGCACAGAACACTATTTTTGCATAGGGATGGTAAGCAGATTAGAGATTGGATTTACGAACTTTTTTGAATTTTGAACATTCCTACTGAAATACTATTTCAAAAAATAGTGAAAGCTGAGGAAACAACTGTAAGAATTGTTGCAAGAAACTTTTTTAAACCGTTAGAAAAAATATTAGAGCAATACTTTAAAGCATTTCCAAAGAATCTCTGAGGGATTCTGTAAAAAAAAATCTCCAGTCGAATCGTGTACCGAATAAACGCATCTCGAACAAAGCTCGCTTGTTATACACAGCACGAGCGTGTGGTGCAAGCCATGGTTGAATGTGCGATCGCTCTGACATAATCCCTCAAGCATTGGTACTTGTAGATTTTTCGAGCATTCTACAGAACTTCCACAGCACTCTATGGAGAAGCTCTTAGCTGAATTGATGTAGGAATTTGTAGAAGTAATCTTTAGTGAATTCGCAAAATTGAATTGATTAAATTCTCACCAGTGGTGGAAATGTTCGCACCACTAAGCACCTCACGAATAAAAACCAATACAATATAAACATGACAGACTCGCGTTCAGGCTTAGTTTGAGTAAGATCGCACCATCTATTCCGGAAAACATACAAAAAAAAATGCAAAAAGGTCGCGAGCATTTACTTGCGATTAACCGATCAAGATGTGATAAATTATGGTTTGACAGACAAATAATGGTAAATCCATCAATTCGTCAGTAAACTACCAGTTTGTAGTCAAAACCCTGGTAAATCATAAATAAATTTCTGGACATAAAGGAAATAGCTTTTTCCCCAATGCGCAATTAACTCTGAGCAGCCCCAAACTCGTTCACGAATCATTTTAGCTTCGTTTAATCGCGAGCACGACAGCTGCGAGTAAATCAGCACTCTGATGTTCGCGAGCATTTCGTGTTGTTTTTGTTCGATCAGCAGACCATCAGCTCGCTACTTTTCATCACTGATTCCCACAGATATTTTGCGGCTTCATTCATGAAAATATAATATAAAAGTATCATTAACAAAAATATGATTTTCTAAGAAAATAGATTAAAAGGAGTTGCATTTTGTTGCTAATACAAGAGAGATTGAATAATTGAAAAAGTATCAACTATTTTACCAACAATCTATATCAGCCATTCCATGAAAAACCGATCTAGTGGGTCTCCGAATTCCGTGAAAAATAGCTATTTTGTTCCTTATCCGAAATAAGGGTACACGTATTTTTGGATTTTTTTATTAGGGGCCTTCAAAACACGACAAAACGGAAACTATTGAGTTTTTTCATGTAAAAAACACAATTTTTGTGAAATTTTATATTTTTCCCGAAAAGTCAAAATCTTTAGCCTTCATTTCGCCCAAAAAGATTGAAAAATCGGTCAAACGGTTCAAAAGTTATATTTTTTTTTTAAATAAAAAATTTTGCAAATCGCGATTTTTCTGGTTACCCTATTTCGGAAATGGTCACCCTAATCAAAAATCCAACAATACGTATATCCTTATTTCGGATAAGGAACAAAATAGCAAATTTGCACGGAATTCGGAGACCCACTAGATCGGTTTTTCATGGAATGGCTGATATGCGATAAGCAAAATTTTGATATTCAATTTGATGGACGCATTCCCAACATATTTATCAACCTCTTTTAGACATTTGAGACGTTTCATGCTACATTTTTGTTCAGGTATGCAGGGTGACCAGCGCACCGGGTAATCGGGAAAACCGGGAAAAAGCCGGGAATTTCGAATCACCGGGAGAAAACCGGGAAATATACGGGAATTTCAATTAGCACCGGGAAAATTTTGCATACCAAGTAACGTTTTAACCAGCACGATCTATATTTTAGTGGATTTTTACAAAAGCTTCTGAATTCGCATCCCAAGTTAGTCAATAAAGTCAAGAACATATTCTTGTATGTTACCACTTGCTCTAATCCAGTAAATCAGTGTTCCTCAGCCTAACTGACTAGGCGGGCCAATCCAATACCTAAATTCAAATTATGACGCGGGCCGCCAGTTATGTTAGGATATATTTTAACGACTTTTTTGAGAATCTTTTCTTATAAACAGGAAGATAATATTTCCGAGATCTTCAAAGCTCTCCCCAAAAAAGAGAACATCTTGATCACAACGATTCAGGAAGCGTTAATAGCATTAAATGTCTGGATTCTCGTGAATTTCATTGATTCTTCGGACTTGGAAAATCTTTTATTTTATCAACCAAGTCAAACATAAAAACCAAAGTGCATTTGGAGAAATGTTTGAGGTTTTCTTCACGGCTATGACACATTTTAGCCATAAAAGCTGAATGTTGAAGCGCGAAGCAAAGCAATTTTGAGAAATTTAGAAGCTCGCAGCCTCCTTCCTTTTGGACCAATTGTAAGATTTGATGAACCTTAGATGGTTAAACAGAACTCGAGCTATTCTTGAGCTGATAAATACAGCCCATACCTCGTTGATTCCTGTTAAAGTGAATTCGATTGTTGGACATGTAGAAATAATAAAATTTGCAAGAACGGACTCTTTTAAAACATGTTACACAAAACCGAGCTCTGCTGGACCAACACATCTGTGAGTATGAGTAATTATCACACATGCTAATATATCGATTTTGTGCTGATTTATGTTTCAATTTCACAAATTTTATGTCACATTGAGATGCCTGCGCAAAAATTTCATTACACTGTAGGTGTGGATGAGTGTCCTTAAAATGTTTCAGCTCACACGAAATTTGAAAGAATTTCTCACAATACGTGTTATGAGGGATGTGTTGGTCCAGAAGAGCTAAATTTTTTGCGAATTGCGAATTTCTTCGTTTAAGCGTGAAAGAAATAAAAAAGTGTCATCAGGAATTTACTACTTGCGGGCCCCTTCACCCGTGACGTTAACATTCAAAATCTGTTCGCGGGCCGCATAAAATGGTCTCGAGGGCCGCAGTTTGGTGACCACTGCAGTAAATAATTAGCCAGTAAATTAAAAACTTTTAGTGAAGAAAGATCTGTTCATATAGTTTTATGAAGCATTTTATTTTAAAAACTACAATTTTTGGATGTTATAAATTTCTCTAAGCAAGCTTGCAATTCACTAATATAAAAAAAATGCGTTTACAACATATGATATTCATTGAAGATTTGCCATTCGCTTCTTGTTTGGGCTTGGTAAAAATAGTATAAAATTCTAATTCATTTCAGAATTATGATTAGAATTATTTTTTATCAGAAACAATTGGCCTGAGAAAATGTTGTGGGGATAAAATATAACAAAAAATTCTATGCTGATGACCATGGAACGAAATGTTGAACAATTGATAAATTCATGTTTATGTCTATAAAATCTGTGACCGTTCAAAATTTAACTGTGATTCATTCAAAGATTGGCTCGATCCCATCGTATAAACAAGGGTCAAATTTTTTAACACTAAAATTTTCCACAACAAATTCAACGATTACTTACCGTCGTAAAATATTGCTTCATAGATCAAACTGGAATTTAGCAGAATCAGTATAAGCCCAACAAATTAGAATGCGCAGCAAAAAATCTGATTTCTGAATACCCCTAATAGAAATGCTTTGGTTTATGACCAATAAAATTATTAAAAAATTAAAAGTCGTTTGAAATGGTAAAAAAATCGTAAGAATGTTTTTTATCATATCATTAAACCGGGAATATTTTGAAATACCGGGAAAAAATCGGGAGAAAACCGGGAATTTGGAACTGATTTTTCACTGGCCACCCTGGGTATGTTCTGCAATTCGAAATAAGCTGATTTCAAATAGAAGCAAGCCAACTTTTGTCGTCTCTGTCAACTCGTCTTCCCTTACCCGATACATAGGATTAGCACAATTTTCATTTTTAATAATTCAGAGCTTCTACTACAAACTCTGTTATTCACCCGAGGTCATCAACACTGTCATCAAAGCCATATATTTGCTTGAGGAATGTTATTAAGCTGGAAGTCTCAATAAGCCAATTGGCCATAAGTAGAGTTACCGACACCTAACATTCACTTCGCCATAAAGGTTTTCCTTAAAGAAAATTTTTGCTGCCGTCTTAATTCTGATATCCGCATTTAAAAAATCTGCAAGACCAGCAATTCAAAGAAAAATCCCGAGCACTTTCTCCGAATGCTTCCATTAGATGAAGATCAGCAGCTCATTACGAAGAACGATGACATTTCAAAAGAATATAAAATGAAAACATTATGTTCACAGCGTTGAGTAATAAATAACTCGTTCAGCAGTTTTTCAAAGAATGATAATATTTTCAAAGAATAATAAATTCACTTGTACTAAATATTACAATCAATTGAAAAAAAAAACCTGAAATCCTAGATTATGGCATAACTTCAAATTACAAATAAATAGATGTATGATATAAAAAACCCAGAGTACATTAAATGTCCATTCAACAACTTTTAATGATTCAGATTATTCAAAACAAAACGTTATCTTACCAACTTTGTAAAACTCAGAACAATTATAATTTTACCACATCAATCAAATTTCCGTTCAACTAAACGTCATTCGACCAAAATAAGTGTTTCAAAGCAATTCGACCAAATGTCCATTCGACCAAATGTCCTTTCGACCAAATGTACTTTCGACCAAATGTCATTCGACCAAACGTCATTCGACCAAATGTCATTCGACGAAATGTCCTAAAGCCATTCTAGCCGTATATCTTCCAATTATTCTTCCTGAGAACCTTCATGGATTTCTCTTTAAGATTTTGTTCATTTATTATCACATCCTTGATGGATCTTGAAACAAATCCTAAGAGAATTTCTTTCAGAACATTAGTTTTTTAGAGTCCTTATCCAATTCTGGCAATTTCGTATATCATTCCAAAGAGAAACCTATCATTGTTGTTACTGCTATATGATACTATACGCGATGTAATTAGAAAGGCATCATTTAATTTGAATTTAATTTTATTCAAGTTCGAAACCTATGCAGAGCTGGTTTTACAAATGTAGGGGCCCTTGGGCCACAGTCTTGTGGGAGCCTTTTCCAGAAAACATTTTTGATACTTCTGGAACTGCTCGAGGAAATTACATGAATCGTAATACCAGATGATTGCTTCAAATTTTAATCCCATTTTTAAACTTAATTAACCCCTCTACCGGCAGCTTCATTTTTTACCGCAGGAAAAAAATTCAAATCGCGATAACTTTTTTTGTTTCTTGGTATTTTTGCACCATTTTTTCACAAATTCTCAAAAAACTCTTCTAGTTTGAGGATCCGTGTCGATATTGATCATTGGTCATCTGGATCCAGAGATATTCCGAAATTCCTTGGGGGACCGACGCTTAATCATAACCCACGTATATATCTTAGGCTACAGATTTTTTAACGTATTCAGATGTTCACTCTTTGGAACAATACATTAATGAGAGTATGTTGTGAAAAAATGAAGCAATTTGGAGCAGCCGTCTTTGAGTAATGAGCATTTATGTTGCTGGTACCAAGCTGACCAAATAAAGATCTTGAAACTTCAAAAAACTTCATATCGTAATTTTCGGATATCTCTAAGAATTCTTAACCAATTTGTATGATTTTTTCAGAGTAGCTCCTTATTACATGGCATTGTATAGCCCACATTTTACTTTTTCGATAAGTTGACGTAAAACAAAATGGCCGTCTAAGACATTTTGTATGGAAAATGTCGGTCCCCAAGGAACATTGGAATATCTTTAAAACCAGATCACAAATCATCGACACGGATCCTCAAACTAGAAGAGTTTTTTGAGAAATTGTGAAAAAAATGGTGCAAAAATACCGAGAAACAAAAACGTGATTGCGATTTGAATTTTTTCTTGCGGTAAAATATAAAGCTGCCGGTAGAGGGGTTAATACTTCGAAAAATGTTTAATTCCATTTCAGACGTTTACCTTTCTACTTCCACATGAATCTGTATTATTTTCAGTTTTTAAATTTTACTTGAGCTTAACCCGATCGAATAGATACTAAAATCTTCCACTAATGAATGAATTAACCCGAAACACTTGGTATTAAACATCCCTGAACTCACTTAAATCACTGAACTGATGTTTGAAAAGTTTAACTGGACCTTTTTGCCATGTTCGACCGAATAACAAAATTCATTATTCGGCAAACCCGAATGAATGATTTTGTTTTGAGTTTGTTTTATAACATGTAAATCAAGCCTGATTCGCTTTAAATACTTATGATTATTTAGAATTACCGTAAAACGGGGTAACTTTAATAGTTTTTTGGAAGAAAATCTAAATATTACTGCACTATAATTTCAGGATTTTTATTTTACATGTTTTAAACAAGTTCTGGTACCTTAGCTATCGATTGCATAAGTAGATCATGTTTCGACATTGAATTTGCCATAAATCAATCGTTTTTAGCATATAATAAAGTATATTGCAAACAACACCGAAAGAATTATGTGAAGTATACAGGACGTTGCATACCTCTGTGCGTTTAACAATGATCCAAATTTGTAAAACTGCTTTTCGCTGAGAGATTTGAGATCAAATTCGTGTTCTGGAATAACTAGGCAATCAGGAATTAGTGACAAACTCGTTATAACTTCATCGAGCTTGTCTTTGTATCATTCCCTCCTGTGCTACCCTCTATGTTCAATGTCAAT
Organism: Aedes aegypti; assembly: GCF_002204515.2. Classification (NCBI taxonomy): domain Eukaryota; kingdom Metazoa; phylum Arthropoda; class Insecta; order Diptera; family Culicidae; genus Aedes; species Aedes aegypti. The sequence goes on from NW_018734660.1 coordinate 45,290, forward strand.
ACTATTTTAGCTCCGTTTCGACTAACTGTTATACTGTGAAATCAAAAGTCAAATTTTTAAATTATTTTTAATCTAGTAGCTACTAAACAGTGATCGTAGGACAAATTGTTTGTAAGCGTTTCAAACCTGCATATATCTCATCAATTTTTAATAGTCGAATATAAAGCCTTTGTGCTCTCGATTCTAACGAAAATAGCTCTGACATGAAGTGTCATACTAATACTCTTTACCTCTGTATTTTTTTTGCTTAACTGATTAAAAGTATTTATGTTATTTCGCTCAGCATATTGTGGGTCTCGCACTGTCAAAGTAACCCGCATTATCAAAGCTACCCCGTTTTACGGTACTTTGAAATCGTTGTAGTTATTCAATTACGTTGGTAGAGCTTCACAAGTTTTTAACAGTTCTTAAAAGTTTAATTATAATTGTATTCGGTCGTATTTTGTGGGTG
>NW_018734661.1:0-34889 GCF_002204515.2 Aedes aegypti
TAAAAAGGATTGGGGAATTTATGCAACTGAAAATGATATTCAGAGGCTGAAAATTCTTCAGGAAAGGATTTTTTTTTCTTTTACCCCTTTTTTACCCCCCAAATTTTTTTTCCTGTAAACCAAAAAAATATCTAATCATTTATACCCAAAAGACGAAGAAGCATTTTTTGCTAGTTTATTCTCAGATGCATATGAAAACCAAGAAAATACAGCATGCTTTGTTTCTTAATAAAACAAAAAAAAAAACGAAATCTTCTGGTGTTAGCAACCAAAGACAATCTCCGGTTGAAAAAATATATAGTAGGGGTATTCACTTAACGGCGTAAAGTTCGTGTTTATCGCAGTAAACCGATTATTTGAAATCTTTCACAAAAATAGTAAACGACAACAAAAACATTTCAAATTGTGGTAGCTAGACAGTCTAAACAATCCAAGAATACGTTTCACGGTGCTCCCCTGACCGTTATTATCAGAAAAAAATCTCCATCAAAACTGTGCTCATCAGTCGATTTCTATAAGCTAAGCTGCATGTCTGGCAAAATTTAAACAAAAAATCGTAGGGCCCGTTTTGAAGTTACGCCCTTTTGAATGTGTAAGTCCACTAATTCAAAGGAAATCTGAGATATTTAAACGAGTTTTCATTGGCCGTGATCATCAGAATAGATATAATATTGAAATTTGAATTAAAGTTGGTTTATATAGTTATTTTTAACTTCTGGGTGGAGTTTTGAATAAGAAGATAGACGAAATTTGGAGTTACGTCCTTTTGGGAACGTTACCATTGAAAACACTAATTTCCAATAAATCAATTAGGCATTCTTATACCTTTGAGTATATTCAAATGTTTTCAATGGCACATTGCCCTTACATACCGCCAAAATTTTTCACAATCAACTGATTTTCCATAGGCTCAAGTGTTTTAAGGCATTACGGAGCTAATTTCATAATGTAACCAAATTGATTCTTGCAGAACAATATTTGGCTAGTTTGGTGAACCCATGTGCTCACGATTCAGAATATTTTACATGCAATTGATTGTTACCTGTTGTATATCAAAGCGAAGTATACGTCAAGGAATACTTAATGAGTTAAGCTTTCGGTCATGGGTAGCAGTGTATGGAATAAAATAAAAATAACAACGTAGAAAGCAGCGATACAAAATGGAAGAAAACAATGCAAAGTTTAGAACATCCGTTGTTATTTTGTTTAATGGAGTTCAAAGTTGTAGCATTTACAGAGCTTAATTTTAAATGTTTGTCTTTGTCAATTCGGAAAACTTTATGAAACTCCTAAAGTATGATTTTTGTTTTCGTTTGAGATGAGTCATAACAGCTGGTGAGTCTTTACTTCACAAGGTTATCATTAGGGCCACAGAACAATTTACGGTTTTCCGGTACGTAAAATCCATGAACAACTCTGTTTTAACCATATTTTATGTATCTTTTTTAAATTATACCCCTTGACTTTGAATTCCATTACCCCGAATACCCGAAGACCCCAGTTTCTAGAATGGCATTACTTTGAATTCCATTATCACGGGACAATGTCATGTAAGGTAATTATATATTCAGGACAATAGCATTCAGTGTAATAGTGCGTTCAGGGTGATGACACTCGGGCTATTGAAACTCGGAGTTAAGGTATACAATCTTCTCAAGAGAGACATGTAACATAATGCTCTGAAAGTGTTTAAATTTAAATTCAAAAAAACCAAATAATGACGAATGGTTAATACTTTTCTTAAGCATATTTCAAGTACTGAAGCTTTCTCTTCACGAGATAGCATGGTAATGGATTGATCGATTTATACAATTCTTTCACTTTAGTATTTAGCTCTTACGTGTATGTGAAAAAACCGAGAAAGCCAAAGGTAAAATTGTATATTTTTGAAAAATACAGATGTAGTAATGTATGCTACTAATGATCACAAAAGTATTGACAGTGGTCTAGAGTTCTATAGTTTGGCCAATTGTGCATAACTCTGCAATTAAAGTTTATGTTCTGAGGCAGAACAAAATTAGCCGCAATAGCCGGTAGCTTCTGCTTCTTCTTATTGGTATAACGTTCCCACTGGGACAGAGCCTGCTTCTCTACTTAATGTTCAATGAGCACTTCCACAGTTATTAACTGAGAGCTTTCTTTGCCAAAGTTGTCATTTTCGCATTCATATATCGTGTGGCAGGTACGATCATACTCTATGCCCAGGGAAGTCAAGGAAATTTCCATTATGAAAAGATCCTGGACCGACTGGGAATTGAACCCAATCACCTCCAGCATGGCTATGCTTTATAGCCGTGGATTCTAACCACTCGGTTAGAGAAGGCCCAAGGTAGCTAGTTGGGCCATAACAATATCTTATAAATAATAATAATGACACGAAAATTGCTCCGAAATGCCTTACAGCGCTTGAGCCTTTGAAAAAATAATCAATTGTGAAAGACTTTGAAAAGACAATTTACACCGTCTTCAGCCAAAGGCTGCACATACTGAACAATTACAAACATTAGGCAACGGACAACACATGGAACACCCAGTAGCCCAGTGATGAATTTTTCGTTTGACGAAAAGTTTCCACCGACTGGAGCGGGAATCGAACCCACACCCCGTGGCACAATACGCCTAAACAACTGACGCCGCTAACCGCACGGCCACGTAAGTGCAATGTGTCATTGAAAGCATTTGAACATGCTTAACGGAATGCCTGCTTAAAAGAATGCCTAATTAATCTATTTAAAAATAGTGTGTTCAATGGTTACGCTTCCAAAAGGACGTAACTCCAAATTTCGTCTATCTTCTCATTCAAAACTCCTCCCAGAAGTTACAAATAACTATGTAAACCAACTTTAATTCAAATTTTAATATTATATATATTCTGATAATCACGGCCAATGAAAACTCGTTTAAATATCTCAGATTTCCTTTGAATTAGTGGACTTACACATTCGAAAGGGCGTAACTTCAAAATGGGCCCTACGATTTTTTTTAAAATTTTGCCCAGACATGCAGCTAAGCTATAGAAATCGACTGGTGAGCACAGTTCTGGTGGAGATTTTTTCTGATAATAACGGTCAGGGGAGCACCGTGCGTTTGTCACTATAACAACTGTCATCAATGTATCAAAAGCAATTGCATTCCGATTTTAAAAACGCGAATAAAGGAAAAGTTTGTTTTTTAATCTCTAGTGAAGAGTCTTACAAAATTGTCTGGCGAGGCATGAAAAACACTAAAGGAATCATGGAAGTTGATAGTCCATATAGTTCATCAGAAGGCGGCCGGAGAGCTAATGGTGTTGACAAATGGCGACCAAGAATTTCCAGTGAAAGCCATTATTCTGAAACAAACAGAGACGCTGCTAATTTGAGGAAACTTTACAAATTACCATCTGATACAAGTTTTGCTGCTGTGTTCATATTTCCATGTGCATGATATTAAAGTCTATGAATAAATTAGTCATCAAACTTTATCGTTTATAGTTTATTCATCCATCCATATTCTTTGCTTCTCTCAATAGTCTATACCGCACCATATTTGAATGCAACTGAACAAATCGTTTGCAAATCTTAATCATACGAAGTTTACGATTTCGTTTCAGTTTCCGATCATAAAATGCATATGAAATTTCAACTAAGTCACTTAAGGTGAAGATGAATCGAAGCCAAACCTCAAATTTTCAAGTGCACAAATCTGGAGAGCCGAACACCCGTTTGAGCTGAAAACCTAATCGATTGGTCACCACCAGCTAGTGACCAATCGATTAAGTTTTCAGCTCAAACGGATGTTTGGTTCTTTAGATTCGTGCTCTTGAAAATTTGAGGTTTGGCTTCGATTCATCTTAACCTTATTGAAAAAGTGCAATTCAAATACACAAGCACAATCTTTGAGTCATTATCTCGATGACTTGCTTAATTAGGAGCTTCTATAACAATTGACATAGTCTTTGAACTTCGCTTAGGAACGAGGAACATGATGGGACCGGGCATCAACTAAACTAAAATTCATAAAATATTATGAGCTCCTAAAATAACACTCTTTGGTATGTAAAATAACAACTCTTTGGTAGAAATAGTTTTCAACCGACTGAATCCAATTCCACCACCCTAACGATGATCTTGCTGAATAGCTGCACTTTATCACTACAGATACGATATCAAAATTTGGTTTTACATGTAATTTGTTTTTCGTATTAATATAACTAAAATTAAAAAAAATGCCAGATTTATATCGAAAAACTATGTGATCAAGTTAAGGCTGTAAAACTGAAAATAACAGACAAGGATAGAAAGATAGAAAGAACTTCAGTTTTGATATTTTGATGCCAAATAACATAAAAGTCACTATACATCTAAAATAATCTAATAACAAATGGTGTATTTGAGAAAATTGGGTGTTCAAGCATTTCAAATATTTGGAGTTTCCTGAATTAAAACAGTTTAGAATCCTATTTAAATATTTTTATCAAAATACTTATTAAGTAGAGAAAGCGATATATAACAGCGCACTTCTTATTTAAGCTTTGACTTTGGCAAAAAACATATGTATAAGGAAGATTAAGAATCAGTTAGGTTTAATGGTTATCAAAATTAGGGACACCATTCACATTGAGGCTGGTCATCTTAAGGTATAGAAATCCCTTGAACTTTGCCTGATTTTGCTTTTCGGAATGTGTTCCTCTAATTCAAAGTCAGGGTGATAAATTTGGAAGAATGAAGCAATCATATGAAGAAGATATTTGATCATTTCGACTAAACACATATTGCCAAAAATACTTCTTGGTCAACATTACACTGCTCGACAAAACAATTTTTTTGGATGGATCAGGGACGCGTTTATATGGGTTTATACGCGTTTATATAAATAATCCAAGGGTGCTGCAAATCATTTGGAAACGGCCTCTTTCTACACTTTTCTTGCACTTCAAGACCCATGATCCATCCAAAAAAAATTTTTGTCGAACAGTGTTATACAAACATATATTTCTGGTCAATTCGTCCATTTATTTTTTTGTTTAACAATGTCACTTGATCCACTCTGACTCAACACCGACCTTATATGGGAAAACAATTCTATTTTCGACAATAGTTTACGCTGCACATTGGTCCAGTTTTTAAAATAGCTGGCAAAAACCCCATTTCCAAACTTAGTATTTAATTGAAAAACAAGGTCACACATTCTTCTAATTTATCAGATAGTTGAGAATACGTATGATAAGTTAAAAATAAACATGTTTTTCTGCATGTTCAAACGTTAAATTGTTGCACATGTCCAAAAACCTAAATTTTTGCTTCAAAACTCAACTAATCAATTTTCACCAAAACCCGTGCAAATTTAGGTTTCAGCATATTTTTTTCTTGTTGATAACTCATTCTCTTATAGATTCAACATCTTCGGATGCAAATTTATATTCAAGTGTCGTAGGTAGGGTTTCAATGCTAGTAATGGACCCCTTAGTAGCCGAAATTCATTCTAGACGCTTTCCCGCAATGATATCTCAGACGCATATACGTTTTGTGGAGCCTAACACAAATTCAATGTCTTTACTTCATAGTACGTCTATGAAACATACAAAATCGTTCGATTTTTCCAGCGAAATATGCATTTAAAAAACTGTTGTCCGAATGCCTATTATGGACCCTCCCGAGGTCCATAATAGGATTGTTTACAAATTTGACGTTGCGTATTATGGACCCTCCATTTGATTCCCATGTAATCCGGCTCGCTGCCGACGAGCCTATTATGGACTCACCTGGAAATGCGTATTATGGACCCTCTTGTGTGTTTTAATTTACAAAACTGTTCAAATATCTGTATTTATGCGTCTCAAACCAAATATTTTGCCTGAAACTGCTGACTAACAATGTAATCGAAGTTCCCCGGTGGATTTTCATAGGAATAAAGTTGCTTTGAGTGTTAATTTTATGTTTTTCTGTAGGGGATCCATAATACGCAAAGGGTCCATAACCGGCATGGACTCCCTATTTCAAATGTTTAAAGAAGAGCTTCTTTATACCGTACAAATCGCTCCCCACCACTTCCCGCGGAGATATCTTGCTCAAACGCACGTTTAAGAGTAAGAAATCGATTGAAGAAAATTCTTCTCGCCTAAGTTTGCCAAAACGATAGTTGTTTCAAAAAGTTGAGATACAAAAAACATATGACAAACAGCATTTTTGTTAAAATTTTGCCCTATGACAACCAAAAACTTGTGACTGTGCCCAAAATAGAGTCTAAAACCCTAAATCATGTTCCAATACACTTTTAATGGCAAAAAATAGTAGGGGTATTCACTTAACAGCGTAAAGCGCTGCGTAAGTCCTAGGACAGGACGTGACAGCTCAATTGTGACTGCCCCGTTGCTTTTCAGTCGATAACCTTGACGATACTAAATCCCGTGTTACCAGTATCATTTTTTAACAAATCTTGTGAACAAATTTAAATAGCAAGGCTCATAATTTGATTGTTTCTTGCACGGTTCATTCATTTAGTACAATAAAGGATGCTATATATATTTTTTTTAAATTAGAATAAATTTCAAAACTGACGATATTCTAGAGAGAATTGACATTATTTCCATTGTTTTGGTTACAATTACTTATTTTTTATTAATTGTTCATTGTAGGAGCACATGCTTTGAACTTAACATCGAATTTAAAAAGATTTGAAACAAAAAGACTTCATGAAACTTTTCCAAACTTTTGATAAAAACTCTAATCTATGAACTAGCAACACGGCCGGGCTAGCAACAAAGTGCCCTGTTGCAATCCAACTCAACGATGTGAAAGTAGGCCTTTGCCAAAACGACCAATGAGAAGTGGTCTTTTTTGACAGGCAATTGGTTTCGTTTTTGCACTATGACCTGTCACGTCTTGTCTTAGAGTAAGTCATACTAAATTTGTTATCTGAAATATTTCATGACATTGCGTAAACTTCCAATGGAATATTTCTGGATGTTCAAAACTAACGGCCCATCAATCCAAGAGCGCTTTGGTGATGTGGCAAATGTCAATGGACCGATGCACGAGTTCACTTTTTGACTTTTGAGCGGTGCCGTGTTATTTACGTGACCGTGGCAACGAGTGAATTCGGCACCGCACAAACGTCAAATAAGTGAACTCGTGCATCGGTCAATAGATTGTTCTTAGTTTACTTGGAAAGTTCATTTTAAATTTTTGATACCAAGAAGGAAGCAAGACGTGCTTGCACTGTTAACCGGAATTTCATGACTGACAAACCATTATTACTGTTTCACATTCCAATGAAAACCTGTATCTTAACATTGAACTAAATATGTGTCCTGAATTGAATACCTTGACCTAGGTCGGGAAATTTATGATTGGTTTAGTGACACCGCAGACGATTTTTTTTTCTGAGAGGCTCCGGGAAAAGTTCTGATGGCATTTTACTTTATACCAAATCAGTGAAAAACAATAAATGTAATACCTATTTCAATGCTTTGGGAACGTTTTCAAATCAAATTTCAAGGTCCTCCCAGTCAAATCATGCAAATCAAAGTGCGAGGGGCGTCTTTGAGCAATATGAATATGGAGCTATCTGTTCACCACAAAAGTACCGTTTTGATTCATATTACGGACACTTAAGGCCTCAGTGAAGTATAACTCAGCTTGGACCATACAAAATAAATCATTATGTATGATTTTTAAGTGTTATCGAGCGTCAGAAGCCCTTAACTTTCGGATGGTGGGTAAAGAATACGCGTCCGCAACTTGAATAATTTTAAATAAATCAAAACGTGTGGCCTTTTCATGATTCTCATTCCGGACGCTCTCTCACTTTTGCCTCATATTCCGGACGCTTTGATTCGAATCACGGACAGCTCATGATAATCATTAATGGAACAGTTAAATCATCAATTTAAATCGTTCAACCACTTAAAAGACGTCTAAGGTAGTTGGGCATTATAAATTTGCAATGATATTTATGGAAAAAACCTAATAAAACGAGCCTCGAAAATGAGAACTTTTGGACGGCGAAAATTGAAACATTTCGTTTGAAATGTTTCCCATACAAACGAGAGTGTCCGGAATTTGTTCGTTGTTTTTCGATAAAACTTTGGAGCGCCAACCATTGCATGAATTATTACCATCTGTAATATCAATTTGTATGTTGTGAAATTTTAAAATCCAACCAAAATAATCCATTTGCGAGCTGAAATATCAGGTTTCAAAACAAAATTATTGACGTTTACAGCTGCTACTTCTAGACCTAAGACAACTAGATTAAATATTACCAGTTTGACACTTCATCGAATCAAATGGGAAATATTTCATTTGAAATATTTCCTTGCTGTAGTTACGCAGATTTGTGTTTTACGCGACTTCAAGTGAATAATCCTAGTAAAATATTGAGTATGCGCAATTTATGCCATGATTTTTCAAAACTGGACCAATGTGCGCTGTAGGCAATTGTTTTAATTAAATTTGTCATTTACATAGTATTCATGAAGTTATGGTCAAAGAAAGATTTAACTAAGACTAGTTTTGATCCTAGATGAATGTTCAACAAACTTTTTATAAATTTATTTTGAAGACAATGATACTTGTAGTTTTAAAATTGATTGGAAAACAAAAAAGTTATGGAGTCTACACTGAAGGTCATGTATCTTAACTTTAAAAAAATCACATTCAAGTCGCTTGCGCCATCTCTAAATCTAATGGACAGTTCCATATCTTTCGAATGGTGAGTGCTTAAAATTGAAGATCATTTTTTCGGTAATAACGATTTAGGACATACCGTGGCGAAAAACCTGCCACGTTACTTCGCCAATATCCGCCAGCGCCAGCTGTAGTCTGAAGAATTAATTTGTTTGCGCTTCCTCCGAACTTGGCACGAGTTGTTAGGAAAAAAATCCCTCCCACTCTTGTCCCTGGGTGGAAACTGTTATTCTTTCATTATCTTCTCCGGACAGTGCAGTCAGACACGATGACACATTCTGTCACTTTAGGTTTTTTTCCACGGGGTCAGCAACGATCTTCTTCTCGTTATCGCACTACAGGGACACTAAGCAACTCCATCCCATGGTGACCAATGGCCTCTAGAGCGATTCAAAACCAGGAAAATGTTCAAAAACTCAAATTCCATATTTTCGTTACTATCCTTTCGATAAAAACAGAACTCTGTTAAATTTTAAACTTTTTCGGTGTAATTTAGAGATGGTCCAAAGGTTTAGATATAAATTATTATGAGAAAATTTCAATAAATGTTCCAACTACGTTAGCACTGTAATGTAAGTACAAATTGAATGTATCATAGTTTAAATCTATTCTTAATTTTCATATAATAAAAGTTTCTGAAAACATCAAACCATTTTCAAGCTAATTTGGTATTTTTTTAGTTCAAACAAATGCATGAATACCCCTTCCTCCATCCGTCGATTTCAATTGATCTCTTCAGTTATTTCCTTTATTAGGGTTAAAAAATTAGTTTTCATTACGAGATGATTAGTTTGTATTTAAATTACAGTTCTTACGTGTTTGGAGCTTATTGCAATACTTCTCTATAGTAATTTCCATATAAACCAACATCGTTTTTGGACCATCTTTAAATCACCATAGAAAAACCTTAAAATTTCACATATCACTGTTTTATCGTAAGGATTGTAAGAAATATATAAAAGATTGAATCTTCACACATTGTGAACTTTAAATCACCCTAATAGCCATGTCGTCGTGTCGTATAAGTCCAGTTTTCTGTCGATGAAAAGTTGTTAAGTACTCATTAATCTCACGGGGCAACGGCAACGCATTTGCGACACTGACCAACAACGCAAAACTTGTCGACGGAGCGATGGACGCGAGTGTTACTAATTGCCATTGCGGACTTGTTTCGTGTTTTACCCCGAAGGAATCCTGACCGACCGACCGGGTGGACAACTACAACTATTTTTTTTTTTTTGTTGCTACATAACTTAGTCTTAGTAGGATGTTTCTATCGTGTCCGAATGGACGACGGTCATACCGGGTGGACAAAGAGGTACATGCATGTTTTAGTGGCTTACGGCGAGCACTGCACTGGTTTCGATGGAAGAGACGTGCTTTGTTTGTGTTTGGAATCTACGACAGGATGTTTGCTAGGACAGGTGTAAAATGCAATGACACCGCCGGGGAACAAAAAGTTAAACAGAATAAACTCGTTTGCTTTGTAGTGAGAAATTGTTCAATGGAGCATTGATGGTGAGATATGAAGAGGTGATCCAACATATTTGTCGGTTCACCCCTGATGGAGACGCATGGTGGTTGACTACATATATTGAATGCAAACGGCCAACAAAATTGTTATTCCAACAAGCATTTGGCTGATTGCTCATTTCGATGCAATTAGTAACATTATCCATTTCACCCTTGGAAGAAAGTTCGCATTCCGGAGAAACGTCCTTCCTTCCATTCTTGCCACGTTTAGTGACAGTTTTCAATCCTCCTTTTTTGGAAGGAAGCTGTGAATTCAGAGACTCACCCTTCCTTTTGTTTGTAGGAACATCTTATGAATAAAAAATAGAAATTATTTAAGTATTTTTATTTTTAGAAATATATTTGGATTCCCCTGAACTCTGCTAGAAAGCCTCTTGGAATTTTGCCCTGGAATTGCAAAAGAATTGAAGAATTCTGCCATTGATAGATAAAACTATTTCTTAAGAAAATCGTTTATTTCCGTACAAAGTGGACCGAAGGGTCTCAGATTTTCATGAAACTTTTTCCACAGGCAGGGCTCATCAATATATGAATAAAAAAGTTGAGAAAAGTTCAGAGTCGCTTATTTTCCCGGAAAACTCAGTTGGATTTTTTTTGTTTTCCTCTGACACTACCGTTTTGATTCATATTACGGACAGCTTCAAATTCCGGACACTCAACTTTGTATGGGAAATATTTCACACGAAATGTTTCAATTTTTGCCGCTCAAATGTTCTTACTTTCGAGGCTCGTTTTAATAAACATTTTCCATAAATATCTATGCAAATTTATAATGCCCGATTTCCTGATACGTCTGTTTAGTGGTTTACCGATTTCAATTGATAATTTGACTTTTCTATTTATGATTTTCACGAGCTGTCCGGAATTCGAATCGAAGTGTCCGGAATATGAGGCAAAAGTAAGGAAGCGTCCGGAATAAGAATCATGAAAAGTCCACTCATTTATATTTATTTAAAATTATTTATGTTGCAGAATCAAAATCTTCACCCACCATTCGAAAGTTAAGCGATTTGAAGGCTCAATAACGTGGAGGAATCATACAGAATGATTTATTTTATATGCTTTCTGATCAGTTATACTTTACTGAGGCCTTAAGTGTCCGTAATATGAATTAAAACGGTACTTACTTTGAAAAATCATAACTCAAGAACGAAGCATCGTAGAAACAGAGTTTTTTATAAAAATGAAAGCAAATTTTCACAGAAATAAAAAAAAATATTAACTGGAAAAAGTTTTCCACAAAATTTTCCACCGTTGAGAAAATTCGTAAAGAAAAGTCGGAAAAACTATGCTCCAACTCGTGGAAAACTTTCAAAAAAATATTTTTGAAAAGATATTTTTTTAAGTTTTAATCGCTGAAATTTTTGAAATTTACTTTTTTTTCGTTTTTGAGTTATGGCCAGTTTTGTGGAAAATGACCATATAAGCCTTTTCTTTGAAAACCCATATTTCAATCGAAGCATCGGAAAAACAAAGAATTTTTATCAAAGCAATTGTAAATTTTCTGAAACATCTGAAAAAAAAGATATGGGATTGGTTTTAATGAAGTATAAGTCGGAACGGATGACATTTTTCATGAAAAATTACACCGCTAAACTGAAGAAAAAAAAACTGTTTCTGCCTCAATTTTTCATTACGCTGAAAAGGTATTTTTTCATTTCTATGGAACAAATAAGATTATTATTATTTTTTTCTAATTTTATTTATTCAATTATTCAGTATATAACTTACATTTTCATCTTAATACTATCTATTTTTTCAACCGGGAAGATTGCCTTTGGTTGCTAATACCAGAAGATTTTCGTTTCTTTGTATTATTAAGAACAAAGCATGCTGTATTTTCTTGGTTTTCATGCGCATCTGAGAATTCACTAGCAAAAATGTTTCGTTCGTCTTTTGGTATAAATGAATGATAATTTTTTGTTCCAGGAATTGAAATTTGAAATTTTTCAGCCTCTGAATAGTCATTTTCAGTTGCATAGATAAATTCCCAATCTTTTTTAAATTGGTCTTTCACCTTTTGCGACACAGCCCAGTCGAAAAATTGATTGACGTTATTATGTTCGGTAAAAAATCACCGGAAACCGTTAAATTCCGACGAGGTTACGGTGTTTTATTTCACCGAACTGTTCAGCGTTGAGATTACGGTGAAATTCACCGTAAGAGCTTAGTGTGAAATTACCTTCTCAAAAATATATATTTGTAAGTTTTCCACTAATCGGAACATAGTTCTTTAATCGGAACGAATTTTCTCAACGGTGGAAAATTTTGTGGAAAACTTTTTCCAGTTAATATTTTTTTTTATTCCTGAGAAAATTTGCTTTCATTTTCATAAAAAAAAAACTTTGTTTCTACGATGCTTCTTTCTTGAGTTATGATTTTTCAAAGTAAGTGGTGTCAGAGGAAAACAAAAAAAAATCCAACTGAGTTTTCCGGGAAAATAAGCGAATTTTTTTTATTCATATATTGATGAGCCCTGCCTGTGGAAAAAGTTTCATGAAAATCTGAGACCCTTCGGCCCACTTTGTACGGAAATAAAAAAAAATCCCCAAAACTATTGACGGTATTTTTAGGTACATTGCAAAGATGTTGTATAAAATTTTACTAAATATTGTAGTAGATTGTTGCAATTCTTCAGAAGTTTGTTTATGTTTATGTTTATTGGTACCGTAATCCGGGGTAACATTGATCAGTTTTTAGGATATTTCTTAAATATTTCATCCAAAACTGTAAATGTTGTGAGTTTTATATTTAAAAACAAGTACTGCCACCCAAAGCTCGTGACTATATACTGTATTTTGTTTTTTGAAAGATTTAAGCATGTTTACAAAAATGTTTTATGTATTTTTTTCATTTAGTTGATATGGGGTAACATTGATCATCCATGTAAACAACGTTCGGTAATATTGAAAATGTCGTTACTTACATAAATCATGGCCCCTGAAGCCCCTGAATTTGAGAGTGTTACGCCATCTGCTACAATATTGGGCTATCCGGCATGACCCTTTCAAACTCGACAGTTTATTATGTTTCAAAAAAGTTTTAACTTGTTGATTTATGTATCGAGCCCTGGAGATGGCCCAAAAGCCAGACCGAAACGTCGGCGATGATTCAAAATTAGTCAACGCAATTAATAAGACTGAAAGCCGAAACTCGGGAAAAACCTACCACCTATCCTGTTGGAACATACTACGTCTCAGTAAAAATTTTCACAGAATCGATGTTTTTTTCTTAAGCAGACGAACTTTTTGAAAAATTAAGTTTTTTTTAGTTGAATATTAGATGAAATCTCACAACAATATTTCATTTGAAGCAAAATCTCTCAAGCCACCCTTTGACATTCCTTGAGGAATTTTAAGTTTTACAGTAAAACTTCTCATATCGAAGGGTGACTTCGAAAATGTTGCTACAAATGTGTTGGGAATTAGAGCGGATCCACAGAAAATAACGACTTTTTTACCATATTTCATTTTTATATTTTTTGATTTGGATGAAATTTTGCACATGCTTTCTTTATGCCCAAAAATGCCTTTTTGCATCATCAGTTCGCCTAAGGTTCAGGGCCAGTTCAGGGCCTAAGAAAAATATCCTTAATAATTTTCAAAAAATTATAAGTAAGAAACTGTTTGTCCGATCAGTTTGGTATCTTCCGCAAAGTTTATTGTTGGGACTATCTGAAAAAAAATATACACTGTAAAAAATGTTGTAATTTTTTATATGTCGAAAATAAAGCTTTAAAATAAATTTTCTCTAAAATCGTGTTTTTTTTTATATATGTTAAAGTAGACAAAAAATAAAGTTTTTTGCATAGTGGGTCAAAATAGAGAAATCATGGACAAAAAGGTTATGATTTTAAAAAAAAATGGTAAATTTTTGAAAATAATCATAATAAACTTTTTTAATGTTTTTCAACTCGATTTTATGAAAGTACGCAAAATTTACAACAAAATATCGGGAAAATCATGCTAACTTTTACCGTTTTAAAGATACAGCGATTTTAATACAAAATTATGATATAATTTTCAATTTTCGATCATTTTCGAATGGTTTTCGAGGTTCATAAGCCTAGAAATTTGTTCATTGTCTGAAAGAGCAGATAGTTTTTGACTAAAATGTTTGAAAAAATATTGATTTGGTAATTTTTCATGATATGAGGCGAAATAAAAAATGTGCCCTGTAAAAATGATTTATTTATTTTTTTAACGAAACACAACCTCAACATTCAACATTGTGATATTTTGATATTTAATTATCAAGAAAATATGGAACAAAAAGTTAAAAAATAACAAAATAACGAATATAAAGTAATCAATACGTGAAATGCATTTATATCGATTTAAGATAATGAAATATTTCCATTCGAAAACAAAAGCTTTATGAGTGGAGGAGTAACGTGCCAGGTTGTCTCACACAAATATACCTGATGTTTTCTTAAAGTACAGCGCGTTGGTATATTTTTGTGGTCGGACAGAAACGTACCTAATAGTTGATTCAAGTACCTATGTTGGAATAAAAAAGAGCTGATGCAGCAAGTAAAAGTAAAAGATAGCTTAGAACAATGAAGTATAAAATGATTACCATCAACAAAGGTTGTGTAAATGTGTTTTCAAAAAAGTGTTCAAAAGGTTACTGAAAAATCACGGAAAGTAAGATTGCCAAATTAGTTGAACTAGGATTTGCAGATGAATATCAGCTTAATAAACAATTTATAATTTGCGATTCGAGTCGTTTACAGTTGGCCAAAAGAACAGCATTATCAAGCAGTGATGACTTATCAAGTAGTGAAGAGGAAGATGTTTGCATTGAAGAGGAAACAATAGCAGCATCAGCAACTTCCATTATAAAATCAACGGGAACACAAAAATACCATTCATTTATTCCAGTTTCTGTAGATAAAATAGAAGTTAGGCAATTTCCAAACTGTAATGATAGTAAAAAAAATGTAAACATTATGAAAAAGTAAGAAATCTGTATCAAAATAGGACGCTCCATCATTGTATAAGAACATGTAATAAAATGCTTTCAGAAAAAAAATCTTTATTTTATCAACTCGCAAAACAAATTTAATTTTATTTTAATTTTAAAATCGCTGTATCTCGGAAACGGTAGCAATTAGCAAAATTTTCTCATAGACCTTTTTTGTTGCAATTTTTTTGTACTTTCATAAAATTATTCAAAAAGTTTATTTAGACCGTATTGAAAAATCGACCTTTTTTAAAAAGGTTTAAATTTTTTTTGTCCATGATTTCTCCATCTTGAACCACTGTGCAAAAGACTCCATTTTTTGTCTACTTTAAAATATTTTGAGAAAATGGATTTTTAAGCTTTATTTTCGAAATAAAAAAATACAACATTTTTTTACAGTGTATTTTTTTTCCAGATAGTTCCAACAATAACCTAAAACTTTGAGGAAGACACCAAACCGATCAGACAAATAGTTTCTGAGTTTTATTTTTTTGAAAATTGTTAAAGTTTTTTTCTTAGGCCCTTCTCAAAAGTAACGCTAGGGTAAAAATGGCGAACCGATGATGCATATAGGCATTTTTGGGTATAAAGAAAGCATATGCCAAATGTCAGCCAAATCAAAAAATACAAAAGTAAACCAAAATTCCAATTCAAATGGAACCGCTCATTAGTCAAATATTTTTTTGAATATCTTAAGAGTTTAAAACAGCAGTTATTGTTCTTTTTTTTTTAATGTAGTATAGAGCTCAACCAATAAGTTTATTTATGCGAAATTACTTTAACTCTTTTACTAGCAGCTTTTTTTTTTCATCATAAAATAATATTTAAATCACAATAACATTTTTTTATTTTCAATATTTTTTTACCAGCTCTCAAAAAACTCTTTAACTTTTAAAACCAGTGTTGGTTTTGATCATTCGTCATCTAGATCCGGAGCTGTTCCGAAGTTCCTTTGGGGACCGACACGTAGCCGTAATCCACGTAAATATCTCAGCCTACAGAATTTTTCTCATGTTGGGCTATTTTAAATTTCTTGGGGACAAGTCAACCGCATGTATTTTTGTATTTGTTATGCGTTTTTTTTCGAGTAGCTCCTTATTACCTGGCATTATATAGCCCACATTTTATTTTTATCTTTAACTATTTTCTGATAAATTGGCTAGAAACAAAATGGCGGCCAAGGAAATTTTACATCGGAAATGTCGGTCTCCGAAGGAATACCGAAATATCTTCAAAACCAGATGACCGATGGACACAGATTCTAAAAAAGGAGAGTTTTTGAGAATTTGTGAAAAAAGAGGTAAAAATATTGCGAAACAAAAAGATATATTTTTTTTGTATCGAAATATGAAGCTGCTGGTAAAGAGGTTAAAAAATCATCGAAAGAATTAAAGAATTGCTGGAATAAAAAAGCTATGGCTGATTTTGTTGGACTTTTGCACCACAAGATAAATTTCCGTCATCTATCTAAAGAAAAATTTGCCAGTTTGAAAATCATTGAAAAGATTCGTTATGAATTGATACATATTTTTTGCTCTGAATTCCCGCCAGCTATGGTCTAATAAACTCCTTTAGTATTTGTTGTCCATTTTGTGATTAATTTTATCAACCATTATATTAATTTTAGTTAATGTATGAATTTCTTTAGTTAATTCTTATAAAAAAAACCTCATCACCTGACATTAAGCAAGCCATCCTCCAAAAACTTGGGAAATCATAATGCAGTTAATATGGCACTTTATAATAAACATTCAAAACATCATATTTTTCATTATTCAGAAAAAAAAAAGTATTTCGGAAATCGGATTTCCAGGATATTGTGGATTTCCACTGTATTTTTGCAACGAAGATGTCGAAAAATTGCGCGTATCGTCATAACATAAGTCTTGCTTTATCTAAAGCTTTAATATTATTAAGATCACTTTTGCTAATGTGAACTAAATAATATTCTTGAGAAAGCCCTTTCCGAAAAATGTCAGATTGGGACAGGAGAAAATCCAAGTAAATCATTTGTTCCACTTTTGAACCCTTCAGGTAGCTTATAGTCACTTGAGAGATTTTTCAATACGACTTTGAACAAACGTTCAATTTTGTCGTCATAAGTAAAAAAAAAATGTGCATCTTCTCTTCAAGATGTCAAACATCCTCGCGATCTTTAAGAATTTCCGGCAAAACGCGAAAATCTCCTTCTTTGCGATTTTGAAGGAAAACTTGATTCGTCTAATGGAGTTCCAGATCTCTTGCCTGAATCCTCCGAATTCGGAACAACTGAGCACGATAGGTGGCACTCTTTGTTTCTTCACTTGAATCAAAGATCCTAGGCTAGAGGCCGCTTCGATTTGATGTTCGGAAAGTTTGTCTCAAAGCATCAAACTGATTGATCATTTCGATGCAATTATCAACATTATTCATTTCACCCTTGGAAGAAAGTGCGCATCCCTGTCTTCCATTTTTGCCTTGTTTAGTGGCAGTTTAAAACTCACTTTTTGAAAGGACGTTCTGAATTCAGAGATTATGCTTTCTTTTATTCGTGGTTGCAACCATATTAAGTTAATAAACGAAAGAAAAAATGATCTTCTAGGATTTTTTTGTTCCCAAGACGGTGTCCGAGAAGGATTACCACCGCTAGCCTTCGCTAACGGGTCCAACGAAAAATCGAAAGCACGGGGCCAAGCAACGATCGAAAAAAGATTATTAGGTAGAGAAAATGGTACTGAGAAGTACTGTTTTATTTCTTAAAGTCATTTTAAAAACTACCGATAGCATAAACAATGTGTGTACGCACTGCACGAGGGTATGATGCGCATTAGCATCAGTTTGATGATCACTATTGGTCCTCTATTGCCGAGAGAAATGGTTCTACTATAGTTTGAATCGCCATTACCATTTACGACATTATTGTTTCAAACTGTATTTCCCCATCCGCCACTCAAACAAACACACACCAGTAAAATGCGACGTCGCAAGCACTTTCTCATCCCCTGGCTTATCAATGGGGCATCTTTATGCAACTTTGATAGTGTCACATATCCTTTCGCCTCTTTGAAACCTCAGACCCGACCGAGCAGAGCACACACATATTCAATGTCGCATTTTGGGTGAAACTTTTCCCCGCATGTTTCGACCAAAGGAAAGCGAATGAAAGTTTTCCTCGACTACTCAGCGCACCCCGGTTGACATATAAAAGTAAATCGTTTGCCACTACAGGGCTTCCGAAAACGATCAACTAGGTCCCGCTTCCTTTACCAACCACTATTAGGATGCGAGTTTTGCCAGCGTAAGGGTATGGGATATGTAGTACAGAATTTTCAGTTCTCACAGTTTCATTTCGAAGCATCATGGAAGGACCATTCAAAATATCGCACACCCTTATACCAGCGTTCAAGAAAGCGTTTCGATGCAGATCCGGAAACGGAGACGAGATTTGCTGGCTGTCATTTTACGGGCTCTTTCGAGGCGAGAAATAAGTGCCATCACCAGCAACCAGCAACAGAAACGACGAATATGAAGCGAACAAATAAACCAATAAAAATTGACTGCCCAAGCTCTGGCTCTGGGCTATTGGCGCTTGGCGCTTGGCGGCACTAAGGGGTTTAGTTTTATTCGTTTTCATTCGAAAGGATAACTTTTTGTGGATATTGCGAATGCAATTTTGTTGGCGTCAATCATCATTTTTCGTCAATCGACATATTCTTTTTGAATGTGGGAGTTAAATGTAGCATATTGGATTACTTTTTGTGATCAAAATTACCAACTTAAAATTCAGAATTGTCGAGGAAATTAGAGATGCTGTAGAATTTCATTGAATTCTTCGTGCTTATCAATCCACTGCTGTAAACTTTGAATGTTCCTTCTCTTGATTTCTAGTTCCGAGATTCGAGAAATAACAACCATATATTATTACCATATATTCTCGAAATGGTTTTCAGATCGTACTCCCCGGAGCACCTGGAACTCCATAAAGCCTTGACGGGCGCTCACTAGGGCGATTCAAATTTTCAAACTGTATGAAAATCCAATCTCCCATATGCACCTTACCTTCTTTGCCATAAATATAGTTATTTGTGAAATTTTTAGTTTTCCAGGTGCTGATTTAAAGGTGGCCCGAAGACATTTTCATTTAATTTCATTTCATTTCATTTATTTATCAATAAGTAACTTAAGACAATCGTCTTTTCAAGTGTTACAATGTAAATTGTATAGAAGAAGTGCCGCTATTTCGTGTTTCATTGTACTTTAACTTGCCTTTAATTTATCTTCAACTACCTAAAGTGCTCTATACATTTCTTTCTAAAAACTGACCCCGAATTTATTAGCGTTAAGGTGAAGATGAATCGAAGCCAAAGTTCAAATTTTCAAGAGCACGGATCTGGAGAACCAAACGTCCGTTTAAGCTGAAAATCTAATCGGTCACCATCAGCTAGTGACCAATCGATTAAGTTTTCAGCTTAAACGGATGATTGGTTCTCCAGATCCGTGCTCTTGAAAATTTGATTTTTGGCTTCGATTCATCTTCACCTTAAATCGTTTGGTAAAGAATTCCAAATAGAAACACAATGTAGGTTAATATAGAAACTACTGTGGAGAAATTTTGAGTAATGTTCCAAACACGCTAGTACCGTAATGTAAGTCGAAACTTATCATCCCATATTAAAAACTCAGTGCTCAAACCTTAATGAAGGATGTTGCTGAAGAGACAAATCCATTTTGAGCTGATTTTGTTTGGGATTTTTGTACATGTTTGCAGGGCTATAATCCCATATTAAGTTAAATAATAACAAACAAACTCATGAATATCTCTTCTGCTAATCGTCGAATTGAATTTCTCTCTTCAGCAAATTTCTTTATTATGGTTTGAAGAATAAATTTTTACTATGGAACAATAAGTTTGTACTTACATTACAGTACTAGCGTGTTTGAAACATATCTCAACATTTCTCCATAGTGATTTCCTTATTAACCTAAATTGTCATTGGGCCCCCTTCAAATCACCACCTAGAAAGTTGAAAATTTCACAGAACACTATTTTTATGGTAAGGATAGTGTTGGTTGATAGGCAAAAAAAAATCTCGCAGCAGCGTTTCAATTTGCGCAGCTCAAAGCTAAAAATAGATGATTGTTTATTAGAATTCTTTTCAGAAAATTGTGCCATGATCCATACATTTGGTTTCGCCTATCGGTTCAGAACCCTACCGGATAAAGCCAAGATTCCTATGGTAGATATACCTGCGCTAGCAAAATGATGATAATTTAATTACTCATTGTATCACATAATCGACCTAATTCATACCTTGTCACACGTATTTAACAATTTGAGCTTCAGTTTATCGGATTTATAACAGCTATTAATTATCGAATCTGCGATAGGAATAGTACAATAGGAGTTCAATACAATAGATTCTTAGTTTATCAAATTAATTATACACTGATCATTACCGGCGCCCTTTGGCAAACCACCTCAATATTGCAATCCATGATCTACACCAAAAATGTGGTATTTTGGTAATCAGCCAAATTCAAAGAGCTCAACAATGTGGTGCACGTTTTACCCACTTCACTGTGCTTTTCAATTCTTAATGTCTAGGTAGCTCTCGATCTATCATACAGTCAGATTCTGCATACCGCTCCGGTTGTCATCGTCCGTGCTGCCAGAACATCCCCCGCCCCGTGGATCGACGTGAGGGTTCTCCGTAGATCCGCCCAGCTCCATAACAGCCAGTTTAACAACAGGACGCTTCAACTTACCACTCGCTGTTCTTACAATTACTTGACGGATTCTACCGTCCTTTCCGGGAAAGACCTCATCTACAATACCTCTCGTCCAAGATCTTCGTTTACCTTCCGCTACGTACACGAGGTCGCCGACCTTCGGGGATTTCGCCTCGTTTAGCCACTTAGACCTTTTGTTGATTGTAGGAAAATACTTTTTCGACCATCGCTCCCATGCGACGTCCGCTAGCTGTTGTGAACGCGCAAAACTGCTTCGAAGGGCCTGTCCTAGGTCTCCTCCCAGCCCTTCAGTTTCGACCAGCGTGGTCCACAATATTTCGTCGGTGAGTTTTCGGCCATCTTCCAATGCGGCCATGGCTTCCTTAACGCTCCGCACCATTCTTTCCCACACTCCGCCCATATGGGGTGCGGAGGGGGGATTGAACGACCATTTCGTCCGCGCATCAGTAAAAGTACCGGCACACTCCAGGTCGATTCGCTCCACCTGCTTCTGCAGTTCTCGACTGGCACCGACAAAATTGGTGCCAAGATCTCAACCGGTGACCCACGCCGACAGATGAATCTACGAATTGCCATAATGCAGGAATCGCTCGACAGGTCATAGGCAACCTCTAGGTGGACTGCCCGAACAACCATGCACGTAAACACCACGACATATTTCTTTTCCTTGCGCCGACCTACGGAGACCTCCAGCGGACCTATGTAGTCTATACCGACGTAGCTGAAAGGTCGAACATTGGACACCAATCGTTGTTCCGGTAAGGGAGCCATTCGTGGAGGATGAGGCTTGCATTTGTTCACTTTGCAGGACAAGCAGTTCCGGGAAATTTTTTCCACCGCCGACCGTAGATGTGGGATCTCGAATCGCTGGCGAACTTCGTTAACAACGGTCTCTTTGTTCGCATGACCATGTCTATGATGATAGTGTTCCAGTAGCCGTTGAGTGATCGGGATGTCCTTAGGAAGAATGATTGGAAATCTTGCATCGAAACTGGCGTACGCAGCATCAGCGGTTCTTCCTTCCATTCTGACTACTCCATATTCGTCAGCAAAGGGAGAAAGTCTGTATAACGGACTGTCTTTCTCCACGGGTGTCCATTTGTCAATCGGCTGATCACGGTTGTTCATCAGGGTTCGGACTTCGTCTGGATAGTATTCTCCTTGAACCATCCGCCAAAAAAAAAACGATCAGCTTGTTGAAATTCTACCTGCTTCAGTGGAACGACCTGCGCAGCTACTGTCCGTTTTAGTAGCTTCTCTTGATTTCTAGTTACGGGAATAGCCTCTATTGGGTGTCCCGCGATTCGCAATCGACAGTTGCTGATAAACCGGTACACGCATGCAACGGTTCGTAATAGAACAGTCCACTTGGAGATTCTGGAAGGATCGATCATTCTTATGGGCACCGAAATATGAGCAAGCAAATATCTCGACCGTAGTTCTTCTTGCGTGTTGGCCTTTACGCGTTGCTGTGGCCATAGATCCTCTGAATGGTACAGGAACGCGGGACCTTTGAACTAGCTACCGTTCGAATCAGGCTCTGTGTCGTCCACCCATTTTGTCAGGCAGTCAGCTATATTTTCCTTCGTTGGAACCCATCGCCAGTTCACCGTTTCGGTCAGCGACAGGATCTCCCCGATACGATGAGCAATAAACTGCTTGTACCTCCTGTGATCCGAACGTATCCACGAAAGAACGGTCGAAGAATCCGACCACAGATACACCTTGCGGGGCTTCAGCGAATGGTTTGTCATAACGGTGTTCAGCAGTTTCGCTCCTAGCACGGCTGCTTCCAGCTCCAGTCGGGGTATCGACAAGTGTTGTAGAGGGGCTACTCTGCTTTTGGCCATGATCAACGTGCAGTGCACTCGATCGTAATCGTCCGTTATGCGAAAATACACCGCGCAGCCATAACTGGCCTCGCTGGCGTCGGTAAACACATGACACTGCAACGACTTATAACAGCGTGGATCTACATCACCGAAGTAGCAACGTGGAATGCTGAGGTCTTTAATACCAGGCAGCAATTTTACCCAGCGCTTCCAGTTCTCGTGCTCGTCGTCCTTCATTTGCTCATCCCACTGTATTCCGCTTCTCCAAAGATCCTGGATCAGGGTCCTTCCGTGGATGAGATACGGCGCCAGCAAACCCAGAGGATCGAACAGGCTCATTATAATCTTCAGAGGCATGCGTTTCGTTGGTCGCTTTCCTCCGGACACGTAGGGAAGCAGTTGGTCTCCTAGTTCCGTAGAAAACGTCAGAGTGTCCGATGCTGGATGCCACAACATTCCTAAAACTCTTTCCCATCGCTCTTTAACACTTGATTGCAGGATTCGCGATTCCACGACGGCACTTTCCCCAAGCTTCTCTAACACCTCCGCGCTGTTACTGACCCAGTTCCTCATTTCGAAGCCTCCGTGAGCGTGGATGGTTCGCACTTGTTCGGCTAGCTCCGCAGCTTCTTCGGGAGTGTCGGCACTGTCGTAGTAGTCGTCCATATATGTTTTGTCTTTAATCGCCGCCGCCGCTTGAGGAAACTCTTTCGCCCACTTGTCGGCGTTCACTCGCAGCACATGCTGCGCAACGCATGGCGAACATGTGGCACCAAACATTGCTACGTCAGCGATGTAGACTTCCGGTGACTGTTGGGAATCGGAGCGAAACAGGAAGCACTGGAAATACTTGTCCGATGTTCGCATACGCAGCTGCAAAAACATTTCTCGAATATCGCCTCCGAATCCAACGCGCTTCTCGCGAAATTTGCAGATCACGGACGGAAGCGATACTAGCAGGTCTGGGCCCTTCAGCAATTGGGAATTGAGAGAAATGCCATTGACTTGCGCCCTCGCGTCCCACACCAGCCTCTTCTTCTGCTTCTTCGGGTGAGTCACTAGGCCTAGCGGTAAGTACCAAACCTGTCTTCGACTGATCTCTATCAGTTCTTCCTCGGTGGCCTTGTGTATATAGCCCTTCTGTACGAAGTCGTTGATCTGCTGATTCACTGCATCGCGCAAACTCGGATCTTTCGCTAGTTGAGCCTCGAAACTTTTCAGTCGCTTCATTGCCATCGGGAGACTATTCGGTAGTTTGGCGTCATCGGCTTTCCGAAGTAGAGCAGTTTCATATTTTCCGTCCACGAACTTTGTAGTGCACTCTAAGATTTCGCGAGCTCGCTTCTCGTCGGTGGATTCCAGCGGTGGTGTTGACCGGATCATCGAGTCTTCTAGAATAAACTGCTGCCGTACTAGGTCGTTCAACTCTCGATCAGCGCCACAGTTGCATTCGTGAATGTTGACGAATCCCTCCTTCGCTCTCCCATTTCCAACCGGTCCATAGACAGACCAGCCTAGCAGCGATTTCACGGCGATTGGTTCTCCGGGGCGGCCGACACAACTATCCAATGGAGTGAAAAGACTTAGATTTTCAAGTCCGAGCAGGATCCTAGGAACAGCTTCAGAGTACGACGAAACGGGTAGATTTCGGAGGTGTGGGTACCGCTCCGATAGTTCCTTCATGGCCAGACTCTGGTTCGGAAGCTTTAGCTCTTCAACGGTGTGCGCGTTCTTCAATGCAAAACGACGGGGTAAACATTTTCCCGCTATTTCGCAATCAACACGCTTCGAATCGTTCTCGTTCCTCATTACGCTCGAAGTCCAAAGCAGCTCTAGCGGTTCAGCGACACCGTTCGCTCCAAGCTGCCGTGCCAAGCCAGCTTCTACGAGTGTCAATGAAGACCCTTCGTCCAAGAAGGCGAAAGTCTCACATTTACGATTCTCGTTGAACAATGTACCGTGGTGCATCAATATCCGGACGCTTAAGAGGAAACAAATATTCCAACTCAATTTTCACGACCTTATTTTCTCACTAGATTATTGTGTGATATTCATACAATCAATTTTGGATCACATCTTCACAAAAACGATGAAAACTTCAGTAAACAGAGCAAAAATGGCATGTACATCGTTAAAATAATGATGCAATTCTCGTCCTTAAACCCGGACACGTGAATCAATACGCCGGACACTCATGAATCAAAATCCGGACAGCGCTATTTAAATTGACTACATCTTCAAAAAAATCATTAAAATCAACTAGCAAATGATTACTTTGGTAATGTAATACATACATTTGCTGTATAATATAATATAATATAATGAACAACTTTATGTTTTATTAGAACTTTTTTCACCTGCATTTATTGTTTGTGGTTCGATGCTAAGAAAGTGTTTCAGCGCCACAGAAACAATCGCGATTTTAAGCAGTTTTTTTGCACTTTGATTTCATTGATTCCCCATCATAACTTTTATTTTTTCTCATATATACTTCAAAAACAGTATTTTTCACTGCAAATATATTGCGATATCATTTTGTGTCCGGCTAGAGAAACACTGGCTCACAAACCCGGACAGAGTCTCTTTGCTCTTGATTTAGATGATTTGCACACCAAATCACTGTTTTCTCACAAAATTTTTTATAAATTATCATCACATTCACAACCAAACATGCAGTCAAAATAATATCTATTCACATATTCGCGAATGAATCAATTCTAATGAGTCAATTGAAAACTTCACAATATGAACTTAAACGACGCGGGAAAAAAGCAAAACTGAAGTTGCGAATTTGTTTTCATTTTTAATATTTTATGGCAAAGCATACTAGATGGGAACTTATTGTAAAACGATAAAATAAGTTTGATTCTGAAAATACGATGGATTATAACAAGACTATTGTTAAATTTCATCGGTAAACCAATAAATATTAATTGAGTGTCCAGATATTGGTCCCGTCCGGATTTTGATTCATCACGGTAACTGGAATGATCCTAAACAGGACCGACCGCTGCGGCCGCTGATGCGTATAGAGCACTGCATATGACGAGCCTAACCTCACTTATTTGACAGCTGCTGGTCCTGTTGTTTACGTTTCGGACTTAGTCGTTTTTTCCATCATTTTTTCATCGTCGCATTTCAATCACAAGCATGTTGATGGTGACGATTTTCCACGGTAGGAAGATAGAATAATACGATCCGTGGGTATCTGCAGTGGATTTCACCTCTCCTCGCAGCAAACTTTCACGAAATTAAGAATGATTCGAAAAAAGTACTAAGTCCAAACTGTAAACAACAGGACCAGTACCTGTCAAAATTGATGCGTGACGTCACAATGCAGTGGAGTATGGCACTCCGACGCTTTGGATTGTGATGGACGTTGCTCTTGCTTCGGACGATGAAGAAGCGGGTGGTGACGATCTCGGCAGCTCCCAACGTTACACCGAAATCTCGATCGGCACCTCCATTGGGCGTGGTCGAACAAACAAACCTCACACAGTTTCCATCGTTCAACAGCTTTTAGACGAGCGTCCAGGCTCAGTGTCTGGAATTGTTCACAGTTCCGTACGCGGTAGTCTATCTTGCTGCATATTGGGCAAGGCTGCCTCTCTTTGATGCGGCTTTGCGAATCGGCGACCTCCTCATGGGCGTACACGTGTCCCTTCTCCTTCAGTTTGTCCCTGTCGGCTCTTGAAACTGCCGACTTCTGCTGTATTGGCATCGTGACTTCGCTGGCGTCGTTCACAATCTCCTCCATGAACATCTTTGGATCGGCGGTAGTCGAGAAGCTTGACCTCGGGGCTATATCACATATGTAGGGTAACTGGGGGTAAAACGCGCCCTCTAAGGAAGGAAGCGTTTTAAGCTATGAAGAACATTATTATAAGCCATTTTTTATTCATTATCTCATAGACAAACATGTTTTCTATAAAATAGTAGAAACAGCCATCCATTTTCTTTTTTCTGGAGTTAATAAATCAATTTTTACAAAATGCTTGCTTATGTGCATTTTTATTTTTTGCGGGGTAAAACGCGCCACCTGATCTCGGCGTTAGTCGTTCGCGCGCACGCATGCGCAATCATGCTTGCAAATACGTTGCATATCGTCCCCTTAATGCTACAACTAGATAACTCGAAAATCAAAATTTTGGGATGTGCCACTTTGAAAATATGACCGTTTTACAAGGTGACGGTTAATCGCAGAGGATATGGTTGAAAAATAAACTTTAACTTGTGTATTTTGAATCACACGTCTATGAGCTGTAGGTATTTTCCAGATCTAATTAATAAAAATGTTTTGGCATATTGAAGTCAAAAATTTCAAATTTCGAGTTATCTAGTTGTAGCATCAAGGGGACGATATATTAGGGCGTTTGATCAGATGTTATTGTTCGATTATAGTATACATGCTGATTCGAAAAATGTGCATTTGTAAGGTTCAAATTGGCACGTAACTACAGCGTGCCATTACGTTTGCTGGAATTTGAATTCAAACGGCTGTTTTGGTGTTATGAAATAGGTGTGGCCGTTTTGCCCCACGAGTTGATTAAAGTTTAAGTCCTTTAATACGCTTTTTAAGGTTGAATTCAACACTTTTTTCGCATGCAATACAAACTATGGGAGTGCACAAGTCGATTCTCGGTGATAGTTTCAAAAGTTTTGTTGTTTATCGGCCTGAAAAATGGCCTAGAAAATAACACAAAATTACAACTAAAAACAGCGAAAAATGTTTTTTCGAGTTTTTCACGATTTTTTCCAGGAAAACACTTAAAAATGTATATAGAGAAGCATTTTAATACATTTTACATTATCTCGGGTGAAAAAACAGCGTCCCAAACCACGTAGTTCGTTCAAAACAAGGGTGGCGCGTTTTACCCCAACGGCGCATTTTACACCCAGTTCCCCTAATTGCTTGGCATCAAATGTGAATGTTGTTTGAAACACGACTGCGTTGGTGACATTTGATAGCTGTTTTCTTCAATCATCATCCATCATTGAAAAAGCAAAGTTACTATGTTCAATGTTGTAACATGTCAGCAATTGCGCCATTTGGCAGCAGCTCTAAATGCAGGGGAATGAGGAATGTCGTATTTCCGACGATTTTTTACAATTTATCTGTAATTCGGATACAAAAATGATGTACTACAATAATGTTCAGAAATGATAAAGGAATGATACTACGATTGAACTTTTATGATTAGGCTTGAGGTTATAAATCTCGTAGAACAAAAACTGTAGAGAAATGTATGTTTTACAGGTACTTTAATAAACAGAAATTAATTTTATGAGGTCAAACCATCTCTAATCGGCAAACAGTGTTCTCAAAAGTTGTAAAGTACTAATAATATGTTTAACTAGTGGTATTTATTTTGATTTGCGTTTTTCCAAATTCTTCTAACGAGAATTTTGAATGTAAAAATAGCCAAAAACACAAATTAGACTTCAGGCACATCCTAATCTTCTCCAAATTGGATGGAAATTTGTCTGGTAGTTTGTTTTAGTACTGCAACTAGGACTAGGGGGTGACTGGTTGAATCCCAGAAATTTTGATTTTTTGTGAAACTGTCTAATGGATATATTACCATTTTATTTGCTAATGTAATGCTAAACTTAGCCCGTCAGTGATATCCATAGTCTATCCATAGTCTGACAACGAGAAACTCTAATTTCTACAGATGATCATAAATATCTCAGTTTTTGCTTGAATATATACTATTAATTAAGTTATTTAAGTAGTTTTCAAACAAAATATAAGGTAATAATGAAAAACTACTGTTGTGGTGGAATTTTATGTGAAACTGGCAACACTGAGTGGTAGAAATAGGAAAGCCGCATCTTGGGCCGCTTTTAGTGTATACCAGAATGTATGTATAATATAGATAAATGAATTACAGAATTGAAGCTGCTATCACCAAAGCTGCTTTCAATGATTGGTTGATGACGATGACGATCCCCAAAAACTACACATTTTCTAAAATAAAGATACACAATATCGGACTTATCTGGGTTTTGTACTGATTTCTGCCTTATTTCCTCAGCTCTTTACTGCCCATAACTGCACACAGTCGACTCTCTACAACTGGATATTCCACATCTCGATATCGCTCCCTGTGTATGTGATAAACACAAATCTTACGTCACGGTTTTTGTTGGAATTGTAGACTTAATTTGCGAGTGCCAAAAAAACCATAAGAGATAGGAACTCCACAATTTAATTCAAAATAGTGCTCTGCGAGCAAAAAAGTTTGAAAATCCCTGTTCTATAGTGAATTGCTTTTACTATAAATTGACACTTATTTTGAGATGTTCGGTAATCCAATCCACATGGTTATTTATTAACTCATTAACTCATTACGTTGATAGCCTTCCCACATCTTTACTCTTCCACAATACAGTTGTTGTAGAAGCGATGTAGGTACGATAGGCAAACAGTTTTTTTTTTTTTTTTTTTTTTTTTTTCAAGGCACTCTGTGCTCGTGGCCACTACTGTGCCGGAATCAGGTGGTCTGTAGCTTCTTTATCGATACAGACAGATCTATTTTCAACTTATCTATATTTACATCAAGGCGAGTCCCAATTCTCTAAGGTGTCCCATTATGCTCACTTTGTGGAGAAAACCAGACCGGGTAGGTGAGGAAGGGCTGGCCGTTTTGTTTACAAACATCTGAGACAGGTAGTCGAGAGATTGACTCCTGATTGGTTGAAGAAACAGTGTTGTCAAGAATTATTCTAATCTGGTCGCCCCTGCTCCTTGGTGTGCTCTACTCCTTTCTTTCATTTTGTCAATTTCATACACACTGGATGGCAGCACAGTTAGTTTTAGTTTCAGCATCATCCGGGCCAGTCAGTAATGTTTGCAAACGAAACGGCCATCAAGTTAAAGATGGCCTCCTAGCCATTCTCGCAAAATGATAACACCTTAGAGACTCGCCTTGATTTACATCTACTTTCACTCTCTCCTACTCTTTTACTCTAACACCGAGCAGGTAGGAGAGAGCTCTGCTGTAAGTGAGGCTAGCTGCCTGCGAAGAGGGTCAGTTTGTCTCAGTCACCATCTGATACTGACGGAGGATGGATGTGCTCCCCAAAGCACGATCCTCCGTGAAGCGTCTTCTGGTGCCTGGACGGTTTTTTTTTGGGGAGGGGCTGGGAATCGAACCCATGACCTTCCCCTTATGAAGCGAAAGCGTAACCTCGAGGCTACAGACCCCCCTATGCAAACAGTTTCAACACTAAATAAATCGCACTCGCTCTTTCCGTGTGAGTAGTAAAATGAGATGGATGGATATGGATTATAAAGGGGGTCCGCGTGGTCTGTAGGGATTTGATTTCTAAACTTGTAATCAACTCAGTAATTGGGTCACCAAGTGGCTCGGTAGCTTAGTTGGTAAAGCGCTCGTCTAGCATACAAGAGTCCTGGGCTCAAATCCCAGCCGAGCACGTGGATTTTTTTTTTCATAATTTCACTCATAATTTGTCCATCTTTACCACGCATAATGAGTTAAATAATGCTTTTTACTAGTTTTAATTTCATTGTATAGACGCATTTCACGTTAACTCGAACAGATGTTGGCAGCACCCTCTCAGATTTCAATGAAATTTTCTGGATGTGTAGTCCTTGACAAAATAAGCCACTTTGCATACTTAGTTTTTTTTCGAAATTTATCTAGACCATCATATGAAAAGGACCAAACTTATTTACCCGATATTTTATTTGAAAATAATGTAAGTTAAAAATGGCAATGCACACAAAAAAGTGTTGTTTGAAAGCAGTTCTAAGTCGTTTTAAGCTGTTTTAAGCTGCTTTAAGCTGTTGTTAGCCGTTTTTAGCCGTTTTTTAGCTTTTTTAACTGTTTTAAGCCGTTTGAAGCCGTTTTAAGTCGTTTTAAGCTGTTTGAAGCAGTATTAAGCTGTTTTTAAGCAGTTTTAGCAGTTTTTAGCCGTTTTAAGCCGTTTGAAGCCGTTTGAAGCCGTTTTAAGCCGTTTGAAGCCGTTTACACGGAAGTGTATCTCCACTTAAAACCTTCAAGCGAAATATTGAAATTCAAAAGATTAAATTGAAAACACTTAAACACCAAATGTTTATGGTCTATCGCCAGCTTTCTAGGCGAATCCTGACAATATACCTTCCCCAACCTCCAACTCCGTAGCACTTATTAGGGTATCGCTGAGTCGGTGGCCTCTCATTAAGTAAGTGCTACATCAACATTTCCTTCCCCTATCCCCAAGTAACGGTAAAGATGGGTGTGGCCGAGAATAGTGATATTCATGCTTTTAGTATTCTTGTTTATGATTTGAACAAGGTATACTCCCCTGTCTTGTTCCTGAAAGTAGTCTGAATGAGATTATTAAAAAGAAACATGAATGTTGCTAGTATCCAATCTACGAAGTATACCGTAACTACGCTAACGCTAACGCTAACTGGCCTTGTTGTTTACAAATTCTGTGGAAGTGTGAAAGAGAAAGAAAGATTTTTGTGCAGAGGCCCATAGAGACCAATGTGATGGATTTTACTCAGGTGGCGCAGATCATTGATGCGTGCCACTAGTTCTCTCTTTCATTCTCCCGCTGTTCTTATGCAGCGCAATAGTGACGTCACTATTTGCGTTGCATAAGAATAGCGGGAGAACGAAAGAGAGAACTAGTGGAACGCATCAATGATCTGCGCCACCTGAGTAAAATCCATCACATTGCATAGAGATATCTTAGATCAACCACAGGCAAACAGACGTAACAGATAGAGCAATTATAAAACTATGTTTAGTGAACATTTCCGTCCAATACTAAAAATACTTTGTTTGGCCAACCGCGAACAAGGTGGCGGTAGTGAGCAAATGTCAAACTCGATCAAAAGTGATGCGAGCGCCACGAGTGCTAACTTCCAAATATTATAATTCGGCACTCTTCTGCTGTGCGATGAAACTATTAAGAGTGTTACGTCTGTTTGTCTGTGGATCAACACTGGCTCATAGTTTTCCAGCAGGACAGAGTTGCATATTACACTTATATAAAATCTCAATAACGGTTTATCAGAAAATACAGGTTAAACAAAAGTATGTTTGGGTTTCCAGCGCTTCAGATACAAATCTCTTCTAACATTTTGCTTGAGCGAATGTTCGAGTTAGGCCTATAAAGAATGTCACTCCTTTGTTGACATTTTCCAAGCTCCAATCACACAGATAACGAACTCGCTGATTTCATGATAAATTTTGATAGTATGCTTCCGATTTCTTTCTCGTGATGGGATTGTGATAGAAAAAAAATATGTCCAAAACGAAAAACATAGCTTTAGATAGATTAAACCTTTTTAATAAAATTCATGATTCGCTTAAACTCTCCATATGAAAACTAACTCAGGCATCAACATTAAGGGATGGCGAAGCACTTTTCGTCCCCTCAATAATTTTCCAGAGGGGTGAAGTGTCATTTCGCCGATTTAAAGTCGATTGAAAAAAATTCTCTCGAGATAGGGAATTATTTTCAATACCAACCGTCCATATATCATGAAATGGGTAATTTTAGGGAAAAAATGTATTTCCTACAAAAACCTTCTCTTGTTTTGAATTAAATTTTTCAGCACGTCATTTTAGAATAAACTAAGCAAGTGGAAGTCCCGATTATTTCGGAATTCAATGAAGCCTAATAAGTGAGTCAATTTTGTCTAATCAGTTTTTCTTCAAATTATCGAGAATTGCATTTGAAATTGATTTTGAAAAACTAATGTCGACTAAAAATCAAATCAACTTTGGATTTTATATTTTTTTTTCTGTACTTTCATTCAAAAATTTTCTGCTGGTCATCTGTACATCACTTTTTTGTGTGCATTGCCATTTTTAACTTACATTATTTTCAAATAAAATATCGGGTAAATAAGTTTGGTCCTTTTCATATGATGGTATAGATAAATTTCGAAAAAAAAAGTAAGAGGTTGTTTCCGAGATACGACCGCCAAGTTGACGTTGGATAACGTTAGCTTCTTCTATTTCCTGATTTTAGGACCGTCACGAACTTATGAAAGATTTACCTAGAAATCTAAAAATCTAATCAATTTTCAAACTATTTGTTGCATGTCATTCTGATCTATTATGGATATTGAGTGTTATTATTTGGTTGGTTCGGTTAACACTTCAACACCGATAGAACCGGTCGATGGAAGAAGAAGCATGAGCGGTAACATTTGCTCTCCAAAAAAATATACCGGTTGAACATTAGGTCCATTCATGATCCACTAAGATTGGTTGCTTTAGTGGATTCCGAAGCCAGTTTGAGGTTGAGGGTTCTTGTCCATGAAGTCCGCTAACTCTGTGTACTCCTCTTTGCTCAAATCGATGTTGAAGTTACCTGTAACGATGATTGGCATGGTCTCCTTTTGATTCTCGAAGAAGTTTCCGCGCCATGAAGAACTTCTTCTGCTTCATTGTGGTATCCGGAGAAATGTAGAGGCAAACCAGTATTGACCGACAATTCATTATAGTGATATCGGCAGCGCAAATATCACCATAATCATCTGACAAGCCCAGCTCTACATCATAACAGGTGCAGAGTTTGCGAATCTTGTGCACCACAGCAATCGTTGTTGTTGACGGTGAAATCGATCAGGGACTTCTTGATTAAGGCCGCACGGGACGGTGTTTTAATCACCCTCTTCATTTGGAAAGTTAATCTCAAGTACCACTCAATATATCGATGCGAAAAATGTATCCCTAGCATTATATATATGTAGTGCACAACCCATTAAATTTTCAGTTTAATCGGTTCACTAAAACTGGAGATTTGCTTCTGCGAAGTTTTTGATGATAATTGTTAGAGTGAGACAAAAGATAGGTAAAATAACACGGTCCTCCCGTGTCACCTAAGACCGATCTGCGATTCCAGAGCATGACCGTCATGGCCCTGCAGGAAGCGAGCGTGGCCTAACTAGTCTGTTTGTTTGAGGATACCAACCTGTACGCGATCCACGCCAAGCGTGTCTCCATCATGCCGAAGTACATCAGCTGGCTCGTCGTAGGGGAACTGGGGTAGTTTGCCCATGTTAAGGAAAACAGCGATTTTATATGTAAAAACATTATTTTATGCTCTTTTTTAATGATGGTCGGATAAACAAACATTTTTTCTATCAAATAGAAGGAAACAGCTATCCATTTTAGCTTTTCTGAGTTTTATAAATCATGTTTTTAAAAAATGCTTGCTTAACTGCATATGTATTGTTTTGCGGGGTAAAACGCCCCGCTTGAGTTCGGCGTTAGCCATGCTGTAAACGTACGCACACAATAATGCTTGTTTATAGGTTGCATACATCCGGGCGTTTGTTCAGATGTTATTGTTCAATAATAGTATACATGCTGATGCGAAAAATGTACATTTGTAAGGCTCTAATTTTGGCGTAACTTCAACGTGGCATTACGTTTGGTAGAATTTGAATTCAAAACGGCTGTTTTGTGTTATGAATTAGGGGTGGGCGTTTTTGCCCCCAGAGTTGATTAAAGTTTAGGTCCTTCAATAAAGCTTTTTAAGGAACAAATTCAAACATATTTTTTTGGCATGTTTATAACAAACTCTGACAGTGCACAAGTTTGGCTCCCAGCGATAGTTTCAGAAATTTGGTTTTTTATCCACCTAAAATTTGACCTTGAAGATCGCCCAACGAAAATAGCGAAAAACGTTTTTATACGTTTTTTAAGATTTTCTTGAGAAAAACATGTACAAATATATTAGGAGAAGCATTTTTTATCCATTTTCTATAACCTAGGGTGAAAAAAAAGTATTCTAAACCACACCGTTCGCCCAAATCGAGGGTGGCGCGTTTTGCCCCCTATGGGCATATTACCCCCAGTTCCCTATCCGTGGGCAAACGCGCTTAAATTGCATTGAAGCACAGTTTCAAACAACAACCTCTTGCAAGGCCACAATGTGATTAATTAATTTATTTGGTTATCAATTGTAATTTCGAATGATAAGTTTTCAACGAGGATAAATGGCAAACAAAGTTTTATATACACACTCAATCTGTTCGGTAAAAATAACTGGGTTTTGGAACTACCGAAAAAGTCAGTAAACTAAAAAAATATGTCAGAAATCGAAAAACAGAGATTTTCCACTGAAATTTTACAGAGAGCTTTCTTTTTATATAATATAACGATAAAAAATAAAACATGGTGAA
>NW_018734662.1:0-21172 GCF_002204515.2 Aedes aegypti
ATTTCACTAGGAATTCCTCCAGCAATTTTACCAAAAATTCTACCAGGGATATCACAGTTTCTCCAAGGGTTCCACTAGTATTTCCATCAGGGATTCTACCAGAGAATCCACCAATGATATCACCATGAAGTCTGACAGGAACTTCATAACGAATGGTCAGGAATTTCACAAGTTTTGAATGTAGGATTCTATCAACAAATCCTGCCGAGATTTCACTTGGAATACTCGCAGCGATTGAACCCGGAGGGATTCTACTGGGAATGTTACCATAAATGAAACCCCCTGGTATTCTTACAGAGATTATACCAGGAATTCAGAATATAATTACACCAGGAATTTTCGCAACCACCAGGAACTTCTTCAGAGTAACCATTGTTCCATAGTTTCTGCCTCGGGAATTCCTCCAGAGATTCTACCAAGAAATCTTCCAGAAACTCCTCCAAGGATTACACTAGGAAATATTTCAGAACTTCCACAAGTTTTGGCTCAGGCTGGAATGTTTCTCCCTAGAAGTTTATAAGCTTTCCCAAAAAACTGAAATGCTTCTCCTCAGAAGCTGGAAATCTTCTCTCTAAAAGCTAGAAAGCTTCTCTCTAGAAGCTGGAAAGTTTCTCTCTAGAAGCTGGAAAGCTTCTCTCCAGAAGCTGCAAAGCTTCTCTTCCAGAAGCTGAAAAGCTTCTCTCTAGCAGCTGGAAAGCTTCACTCTAGAAGCTGGAAAGCTTCTCTCTAGAAGCTGGAAAGCTCCTCTCTAGAAGCTGAAAAGCTTCTCCTCAGAAGTTGGAAAGCTTCTTCATATGAGCTGGAAATATACTCCTCAGAAGCTAGAAAGCTTCTGCCTAAAAGCTGGGTAGCTTCTGTCTAGAAGCTGGAAAGCTTTTCCCTAGAAGCTGGAAAACTTATCTCTAGAAGCTGGACAGCTTCTCTCTAAAAGCTGGAAAGTTTCTCTCGAGAGGCTGGAAAGCTTCCCACTAGAAGCGGAAAAGCTTCCCACTAGAAGCTGAAAAGCTTCCCACTAGAAGCTTGAAAGCTTCTCCCTAGAAGCTGGAAAGCTTCTCCCTAGAAGCTGGAAAGCTTCTGCCTAGAAGCTAGAAAGCTTCTCCTCAAAAGCTGGAAAGCTTCTTCATATAAGCTTGAAAGTTTCTCCCTAGAAGTTAATAAACTTTCATAAGAAGCTGGAAAGCTTCTTCCTAGAAGCTGGAAAGCTTCTCCCTAGAAGCTGCAAAGCTTCTCCCTAGAAGCTGCAAAGCTTCTCTCTAGAAGCTGCAAAGCTTCTCTCTAGAAGCTGGAAAGCTTCTCTTAGAAGCTGGGAAAGCTTCTCTTTAGAAGCTGGAAAGCTTCTCTATACAAGCTGGAAAGCTTCTCTCTAGAAGCTGGAAAGCTTCTCTCTAGAAGCTTGGAAAGCTTCTCTCTAGAAGCTGGAAAGCTTCTCTCTAGAAGCTGCAAAGCTTCTCTCTAGAAGCTGGAAAGCTTCTCTCTAACTGGAAGGCTTCTCTCCAGAAGCTGGAAAGCTTCTCTCCAGAAAGCTGGAAAGCTTCTTCAGAAGCTGAAAGCTTCTCTCCAGAAGCTGGAAAGCTTCTCTCCAGAAGCTGGAAAGCTTCTCTCCAGAAGCTGGAAAGCTTCTCTCCAGAAGCTGGAAAGCTTCTCTCCAGAAGCTGGAAAGCTTCTCTCCAGAAGCTGGAAAGCTTCTCTCCAGAAGCTGGAAAGCTTCTCTCCAGAAGCTGGAAAGCTTCTCTCCAGAAGCTGGAAAGCTTCTCTCCAGAAGCTGGAAAGCTTCTCTCCAGAAGCTGGAAAGCTTCTCTCGCAAGAAAGCTGGAAAGCTTCTCTCCAGAAGCTGGAAAGCTTCTCTCCAGAAGCTGGAAAGCTTCTCTCCAGAGCTGGAAACTTCTCTCCAGAAGCTGGAAGCTTCTCTCCAGAAGCTGGAAAGGCTTCTCTCCAGAAGCTGGAAAGCTCCTCCAGAAGCTGGAAAGCTTCTCTCCAGAGCTGGAAAGCTTCTCTCCAGAAGCTGGAAAGCTTCTCTCCAGAAGCTGGAAAGCTTCTCTCCAGAAGCTGGAAAGCTTCTCTCCAGAAAGCTGGAAAGCTTCTCTCCAGAAGCTGGAAAGCTTCTCTCCAGAAGCTGGAAAGCTTCTCTCCAGAAGCTGGAAAGCTTCTCTCCAGAAGCTGGAAAGCTTCTCTCCAGAAGCTGGAAAGCTTCTCTCCAGAAGCTGGAAAGCTTCTCTCCAGAAGCTGGAAAGCTTCTCTCCAGAAGCTGGAAAGCTTCTCTCCAGAAGCTGGAAAGCTTCTCTCCAGAAGCTGGAAAGCTTCTCTCCAGAAGCTGGAAAGCTTCTCTCCAGAAGCTGGAAAGCTTCTCTCCAGAAGCTGGAAAGCTTCTCTCCAGAAGCTGGAAAGCTTCTCTCCAGAAGCTGGAAAGCTTCTCTCCAGAAGCTGGAAAGCTTCTCTCCAGAAGCTGGAAAGCTTCTCTCCAGAAGCTGGAAAGCTTCTCTCCAGAAGCTTGGAAAGCTTCTCTCCAGAAGCTGGAAAGCTTCTCTCCAAAGCTTCTCTCCAGAAGCTGGAAAGCTTCTCTCCAGAAGCTGGAAAGCTTCCTCCCAGAAGCTGGAAAGCTTCTCTCCAGAAGCTGGAAAGCTTCTCTCCAGAAGCTGGAAAGCTTCTCTCCAGAAGCTGGAAAGCTTCTCTCCAGAAGCTGGAAAGCTTCTCTCCAGAAGCTGGAAAGCTTCTCTCCAGAAGCTGGAAAGCTTCTCTCCAGAAGCTGGAAAGCTTCTCTCCAGAAGCTGGAAAGCTTCTCTCCAGAAGCTGGAAAGCTTCTCTTCAGAAGCTGGAAAGCTTCTTCATATAAGTTGGAAATATTCTCCTCAAAAGCTGGAAAGCTTCTGCCTAGAAGCTGGAAAGCTTTTCCCTAGAAGCTGGAAAACTTATCTCCAGAAGCTGGACAGCTTCTCTCTAGAAGCTGGAAAGCTTCTCCCTAGAAGCTGGAAAGCTTCTCTCTAGAAGCTGGAAAGCTTCTTACTAGAAGCTCTACAGCTTCTCACTTGAAGCTGGAAAGCTTCTCCCTAAAAGCTGGAAGACTCCTCTCTAGAAGCTGAAAAGCTTCTCCTCAGAAGCTGGAAAGCTTCTTCGTGTAAGCTGGAAAGATTCTTCCTAGATGCAGAAAAGCTTGTCTCTAGAAGCTGGAGAGATTCTACTTAGAAACAGGAAAGCTTCTCCCTAGAAAGCTGGAAAGCTTCTCCCTAGAAGCTGGAAAGCTTCTCCCTAGAAGCTGGAAAGCTTCTCCCTAGAAGCTGAAGAGCTTATACCTAGAAGCTGGAAAGCTTCTGCCTAGAAGCTCGAATGTTTTCTTCATAGATGATTGAAAGCTTTCCCTAAAAGCTGGAAAGCTTCTCTCTAGAAGCTGAAAATTTTTTCTCTAGAAGCTGAAAAGCTTATACCTAGAAGCTGGAAAGAATCTACTTAGAAACTGGAAAGCTTTCCCCTTGAAGCTCGAAAGTTTCTTCAAAGAAGATTGAAAGCTCTTCCCTAGAAGCTGGAAAAGCTTCTTTCTAAAATCTGGAAACCTTTTCCTTGAAACTGGAAAGCTTTTCCCTAGAAGCTGGAAAGCTTCTCTCCAAAGCTGGAAGCTTCTCTCCAGAAGCTGGGAAGCTTCTCTCCAGAAGCTGGGAAGCTTCTCTCCAGAAGCTGGGAAGCTTCTCTCCAGAAGCTGGGAAGCTTCTCTCCAGAAGCTGGAAAGCTTCTCTCCAGAAGCTGGAAAGCTTCTCTCCATAAGCTGGAAAGCTTCTCTCCATAAGCTGGAAAGCTTCTCTCCAGAAGCTGGAAAGCTTCTCTCCAGAAGCTGGAAAGCTTCTCTCCAGAAGCTGGAAAGCTTCTCTCCAGAAGCTGGAAAGCTTCTCTCCAGAAGCTGGAAAGCTTCTCTCCAGAAGCTGGAAAGCTTCTCTCCAGAAGCTGGAAAGCTGCTCTCCAGAAGCTGGAAAGCTTCTCTCCAGAAGCTGGAAAGCTTCTCTCCAGAAGCTGGAAAGCTTCTCTCCAGAAGCTGGAAAGCTTCTCTCCAGAAGCTGGAAAGCTTCTCTCCAGAAGCTGGAAAGCTTCTCTCCAGAAGCTGGAAAGCTTCTCTCCAGAAGCTGGAAAGCTTCTCTCCAGAAGCTGGAAAGCTTCTCTCCAGAAGCTGGAAAGCTTCTCTCCAGAAGCTAGAAAGCTTCTCTCCAGAAGCTGGAAAGCTTCTCTCCAGAAGCTGGAAAGCTTCTCTCCAGAAGCTGGAAAGCTTCTCTCCAGAAGCTGGAAAGCTTCTCTCCAGAAGCTGGAAAGCTTCTCTCCAGAAGCTGGAAAGCTTCTCTCCAGAAGCTGGAAAGCTTCTCTCCAGAAGCCTGGAAAGCTTCTCTCCAGAAGCTGGAAAGCTTCTCTCCAGAAGCTGGAAAGCTTCTCTCCAGAAGCTGGAAAGCCTTCTCTCTAGAAGCTGGAAAGTTTCTCTCTAGAAGCTGGAAAGCTTCTCTCTAGAAGCTGGAAAGCTTCTCTCTAGAAGCTGGAAAGCTTTTCTGTAGAAACTGGAAAGCTTCTCTCCAGAAGCTGAAAAGCTTCTCTCCAGAAGCTGGAAAGCTTCTCTCCAGAAGCTGAAAAGCTTCTCCTCAGAAGCTGGAAGCTCCCTCATATAAGCTGGAAAGCTTCTCCCTAGATGCTGGAAAGCTTCTACCTAGAAGCTGGAAAGATTCCACTAAGAAACTGGAAAGCTTTTCCATAGAAGCTAGAAAGCTTCTCTCTAGAAGCTGGAAAGCTTCTCTCTAGAAGCTGGAAAGCTTCTGCCTAGAAACTGGATAGCTTTTCCCTAGAAGCTGCAAAACTTCTCTCTACAATTCCTCTGAGGTTTCGAATAGAAACTAACGCAGGGATTCAACCCGTAAGTTTTCAAGGACAAGGAATTCTTTCAGAGATTTCACCAAGCGTTTTGATAACGGATATGAGGATATTTTTGCGGAAATTCTGGTGGAATCTTTGGAAAACTTCCTGGCGAAATCGCCGGAGGAATTTCCTAATCTGGTAGAAATGCTGAAAGATTTTTCTAGTGGAATCCCTAGTAAAATTTCTGGTGGAATCGTTGAAGGATTTACAAATGAAATCCCTGAGATTATTCGTAGTAGAATATCTGGAGAAATTTTGGTAAAAGTTTGTAAATGAAATATGGAAGGAACCCCTGGAGAAATTCGTGGTGAAATCGTTGGTGAAATTTCACAAGGGGCTTCTGAAGTTATCTTTGAAAAAATCCTAGTGAAATACTTTTTAGAATTCCTGGCTGAAATTATTGAAGGAATTCCAAGCTGTTTCCCTGAAGGAATTCCTAGTGGAATCCTTAGAAGAACTTCTGGAACTTCTGGAGACATTCCTGGGAGAATTCTTTGTCGAATCCCAGAGAGAATCAATGGAAATACTTCTGGTGGAAACCCTGGTGAAATCTCTAGTAGAATCCCTGGTGAAATCCTTGGAAGAAATCTTGATCCAAATCCTAGAGAAAATCCTTGTGGGAATTCGTAGTAAAAATTTCTGGAGAAACTCCAGGTTGCCCTGTAGAAATTAATGGTAGAATCCCTTGTGGAATTTCTGATGGATTTCTTTAACCCGTTGACACTATGAGAAAATTTGGTTGCATAAGAACTTTGGGTATAATATCTTCTTAAATAAATTTTAAGTAGATATTGATCTCGAAAAGACAAGACACTTCATTGCTGCAAAAAAAATGAAGATCGCTTAGAAACGGCGGAGATATGCATTGTCAAAGTTGGTCTTTTAACTTTTTCTGGACCCTTCGTTGTAAGTGTGAGTTTTCTCCCCCGTGGTAGTAAAAGACTTGAACGTTTCTAACCGAAATTATTTTTTTACAACACTTACTGTTTCTAAAGGATCAACCAGCATTAATTTTGTCTTAATAAAATGAAAAATTATTTCTATAGAGCTATCAGAAATCGACGACACACTTTTAAGATTTTTTTTGGATGCTCACCATAGACTTCAATTGTTTTGCAGAAACTGTGTTTATTTTATGGGAACCATACTATTAATAACAATTTCGGAACTTAAGCACAGTTTTGGTCTTGGTCTCTTCCACGAATTTCTTCGTTATTCTTTCAGAAATTTCCCTATTAAGGAAGTTTTCAGTCTCTGCCTCAACATTAATTTTAGCAATACCGCTTCCATAAATTCCTCCAATGATATCGTCATGAATTCTTCTAAGACTTCTCCAGGCATTTTCCAAAAGGATAGTCGAATGGAACTTTTACATTAATTTTTACAAGCACCGAGGAATCAAGCACTAGAAGTGGAACCCTCTCTGAATCCGACTACTATGTCTCTATTTGTCTCTGGTCGTGCTTCGTCATGGCGACCTTCATGTGCCCCTGCAGCATTTGCTCCAAAAAATCTTACAGGACTTCCACCAGAATTTATCCACGCATTCTTCCTGAATTCATTTAAAAATTTCTCAAGGGCTTCCCCAAAATATTCCTCCTCAGATTTCTGCAAGAATTCCTTCAAGCATTCCTTAGACATTTCTTCTAGTTTTTTTCTAGGGTATCTTCCAAAAACTTTTTCTGAATTATTTCCTGAAAGAAAATTTCTAAACTAACATCTGGAGAAATCACAGTACGAAGTTCTGAAACAATCCCTCAGTGGAATCCAGGAAGAATAACTGAAGAAATTCCAAAAGAAAACGAAAAAAAAACTCTGACAGAATCGCAGGAGTTATTTTCAGGTCTATTAACAAATTAACGGAGCAATCTCAGAAATAATTCCTGAGGATTGATTCCTGTTATTGTTACTTGTTTTTCTTGAAGGAATTTCAGGACGGAATAGTTCTTAGAGTAAGGTTAGAAGAAATACCTGGCGAGTTTTCTAATGGAGTCCATGAAGAAATCTCGGGAAGAATTCTTAAAGGAATCTCAGAATCATTTCTTCTTTGTAAGTTCCTAAAGAAATTACTGGATGAGCTCTTGAAACATTCTCAAGTAAGAAGTTCCAGAAATAAA
This sequence comes from Aedes aegypti, assembly GCF_002204515.2. Classification (NCBI taxonomy): domain Eukaryota; kingdom Metazoa; phylum Arthropoda; class Insecta; order Diptera; family Culicidae; genus Aedes; species Aedes aegypti. Next base: position 6,996 of record NW_018734662.1, read on the forward strand.
ATCAAACAGTTCCTTGCAATTTGTGGAGTTTCTGGTGGAATACCTATAGCATTAATTGAAGAAATATTAGAAGGATGATAATATTGGAATGAATAGAGAAACAACTTGAACGATTCTTAACAGAATTCCTCAGAAATCTCTGACAAAAGGTATGCCTGAGGGAATCTTTGGAATATATCCTGTAAAATTCAAAGAGAAATTCGTTGATAAATTCTCCGAGGACTACCCGGAAGAATTTCTGAAGGAAACCCTGGATAAATCGCAGGAGGAATCCCTGAAACTTTTCCAAAAGAATTCTCTAGAAGAATTTTCAAAGGCGTTCCTAGAGGGAATGCAGGAGCAATGCTTTAATGGAGAAATCTTATGAAAATTTCTTGAAAACTTCCTGAAAAAATCTTGATGGATTCTAAATTTCAAGAAATCTCCTAGAAAATCTTGAAGGGGCCTGGATAAAAATTCTTGAAGAATGCTTGGAAAATATTCGTAAAAAATACTAGAAGAAACTCCATCCACCTGAAGGCATTCGTAGGGTAATCTTAAAAAGAAGTTTCGGAGGAATCTTTGCAAGCATGAACGAAGGTGAAATTCTGAATGAAATTCCTGAATGAATTCTTGGAGCAGTTTTCGGTGGAGTTTGCAGTTGTATTCCTGGAGGAAATTGTTCGTAGAATCTCTGACAAAAATTCTAACTCATAGTGGAATTCTTGACGAAATTTCCGGATGATCCCTGGTTGAAATCCCCAAATCAATATTTAGTTCCTGCAGGAATTTTCTTCTGGATTTTTTTCCGTTGTGACGCTGTTTGGAATTTTCAGAAGGATCTCTGTTGGAATTTTTCCGAGTAATATCTGGTGAAATTCTTGATGTCATTACTGAATAATTTTCGGAGCAATCTCTTTGGAGTAAAAATCGTTAAAGGGTTTTTTGAACAACCCTTCAAGAATACTAACAACACATATTTTTCTGTTATTATTCCAGGCATTTCGATCTGTTTTTTTTTTCAACACAGCTAGTCCCAAGGATTGCTCCAAAAACTCCTCCAATGATTCAGGGATTATTAGAAAAATAATCCATGAGGAACCCTTCTTGGAATTCTCAGGAATTTACTCCATAAAATTCATCTCGGAATTTCCCCAGATGACTTCTCTTGATCTTCTGAACACCTTGAGTAATTTCTCATGTAAAATCTTCAAAACTTCCTTGGAAAATTCCCCTATAATTTATGAAGGAATTTCTGAAAATATTTTCAAATAAATGTCTGGAGTAATTCTGAAGTTATCGTAAAGGAAATTATTTAATATTTTCTTATACAAATCCAAAAACACAAGTCTGCGTGAAAGCCTTATATGTCCATAATGTCCATATGTCTTGTTGGAATTCACAGTGAAATATATAAAAAAACACTGTGATCAATTCCTGGAGAACTTATGGCTTTGATCACCAGAGAATTTTCTCTGACAATAATAAGAAGAAAGTATTCTCATGATAAATTCCCTTTTGAACAAATGATAAAACTCATGGAGAAAATCGTTAAAAAAATATAAAAAAAATTTCGTAATACGTTATGGCACAAGGAATTTCCAAAAAAGTCTTTGGTCAAGGAGAGCATCGATAGCAGCTCAAAAATCTAAGACCCGCATTATAACGATTGTTAGTAATAATAGCAATTATCAGCGAACTGCTCTGTTGTCAACAATTGGATCATCTTAGATGTTGCCGATAATCGGCATTCTTGGACTGTAATCGATTATGAACTATTCGATTAATTGAGATTTTGTGACATCCCTAGGAGCAGCAACCATTAACATGTACAATCAGTCTATGCTTTGCTAGCAGTTCCTGAAGAAGTTTTTATGGTCATTATTCAGCCCAAAGTAATATGGATTCTTATTCCTCATAAACGTTGTACTACTTTGCATATTTTTTTTTTTTTTCATAACAGACTCTTACGAATATATTGTTTCGAAAGCAATTGATCCCACATGACAAAATTCTATTGCTTCAGGTATGAACGTAGGTCACGGACGCATAGTGATCCCCCAAGTAACATCGGAACGTCTGCGATCAGATGACCAAAAATCACAATCATTTACTAGGTAACAAAAGCTCAACTATTCGGCACCCAAGACAGTAGAAGCAATAACCTAAGAATGCTAATGTCGCTGGTGTTCGTGTGACCAACATCTAGTTTGCTGCGATGTGACAGCGTGAGTACCGGGCCTCAAAGTGTCAAAGGCCAAAACAAAACATTCTCTGTTGCGTGCGATCGATCAATTAATGAAAAATAACAATTAAACAACAGCGCCATTAGCGTTCTACTACTAATATTTCTATTCCCAAGACTAATCAAGTGATAAAAAACGGAATATCCATCTCTTGGATATTCCAAACTTATCGTGCGCCAAAGTAGGCGAAAAATCTCCGTCAGCCAGTTACTTGGCGAAATGCCCTGTTGTCACATTTTATCCCGGAATCATCCACGCAGCTAAGCTCCGGCGTAAAGCCACCACTGCTCAGAGACAATGGAAAAGTTTTTCAATTTATTTCCTCATCATCCCTCGGACGCACGAATCCAGGCGAGAAAATGTGACGGCTTTCTGAAAAAATGAATTATCACGTTCGGCGCAAAGTGCGAAAATTATTAGCTGTCATTCAGTTTGTGCAGCAGTGAGGTCGCCACAGGAAGAAAGCTGGGCGATGATTAATCATTTCCAAAGGAAGATCATTTCTGGAGGTGTGAATCTTTTTGAAATTACGCCATTTTCTAAATAAACTGCGACAGACTGGAAGGATCCATAAATCAGCCCACTCTTGGTCCCATCCAATGATCATCCTCTCGGAGTGGAGGAATCAGGTGTAGCTGCATAGCAAAAACGTATTTTTTAGATAAACGAACGCATTTTTCAGTCGGTATGTTGGAGAACAAACACACATGGGCTTGTCGAAGGTAAACTCGAAAAGACACGCAAATCTCATCACACGGCAAAGTGTAGTCAAACCGATTGGTGACAACATAACGACGAAACGTATAAAACAAGGCAATGATAAATTGGATTACATTTGGGCGAAAAGTGGGGGAAAGCTGCTCTGTGTTTCTAGGAATGATTTAGATCAAATTTGTTGAGCTCTCTCATCAATCTTCAAATAGCTGTCGAAAATCTGGAATGTGACTGGAATTTTCCTATGTTTGAAGTTTGTCGATTCGCTTTAAGGGATGAAAGCTGGAATTTGTGTCCTTGTTAAGAATGCCTAAATTCCCATCTGCTATTCGTTGACATATTTTTTACGATAAAACTAATGATCTTATAATTTAACCATTAAAGCTTTCCTAGGCATCCTCAATAGGAAAATGTTCTGATAATGAATATTCTACTCTGTTGGCAGACATTATTACAGTTTTCCACAACCTTACAGTTTATACATTATCCAATGGCTCTTAAGGTGAAGATAAATCGAAACCTAACCTCAAATTTTCAAGAGCACAAATCTGGAGAACCAAACATCTGTATTAGCTGAAAACTTAATCGATTGGTCACTGGCTAGCGTTGACCAATCGATTATGCTTTCAGTTCAAACGGGTGGTCGGTTCTTCAGATTTGTGCTCTTTGAAAATTCGAGAGTTTGGCTTCGATTCATCTTCACCTTAATTTTCTAGAAAATCAAAATCGTGGAAAACAGCAAATAAATTAAGGAAAATTTAATTTATATAGAATTTTTAAGTTAGGTTAAGATTCAAATGACAGTTATCAAAAACTGTTATTTATATGTCATGAAAAACAAAATTTAATATCATTTAATCAATCATTTAATAACACTTAAGGCGATTATAGAACGAAGCCACACCTCAAATTTTCAAGAGCTCAAGACTTGAGAACCAAACAGCGCTCCGCGGTCGAAAGTTTATCCCATTGACACTAGCAAGCAGCAATTTGGATTGATTTTCAACGCGAACTGTTGTCAGATTCTCCAGTCTTGTGCACTTGAAAATTAATAGTTTGGCTTCGTTTTAAAAATCACCTTAGAGCTGATGAAAACAATAACAAAAAAATGCGAATAGCACATAATAATGATAATGACAAACTAAGTTCCCGCAATGACAAACAATAACTCCGATTTATTGGTTTGTCAGTGAAATAGTCAACGTTGTCATGTTATTTCAGAAGATAATTTAAGTTATTATTTTCAGTAAATTAAAAGGGGTTTTCATCTTAAATAATGCAATTTTCTTTTATCAAAATTGACATTTGAACATTTGACATTACTTTGACTTTACTTCTACCCGGGTATACATTACAAATTTGAAAAAGTGAATCTTCAAAAACTTAACTGTTTCTACCACTATTCAATAATTGATAACCCAGGAGACCTCTGCACTTCTCGTTACTACCAAAAACTGTTTTCTAATAAAAAAAACCCCACTTTAGGAGAGTTAATATCAGTTTCTAAAAACTACTCCTAATTGGTAGAAATTATAAGAACGATAACCAGAAACAAGAAGCAACTGTCCAATTTGATGTCAATGTTAAATGACATGACAACTCCGATTGCCGGCCACGCCCATCTTCTCCTAAAGAAGAAAAGAAAAGGATAGTGATAACATGATTCTTAGTCCATTGAGAGACCATCTATTTATCGTATTGGTGCGTTCTGGATTAGAAATAATATCTGATTATTTTTATCCTTCGACATATTTTTGCTTCACTTATTTCTTACATTCACTCTTGACACGAACTCTCATTTATTTTATCCCTGAGAGAATTCTCTTTCTCGTTACGTGTATGGTCAGAAATTTTCACAACATTTACAATATATTACAATTTATAGACTGAGCCACTGGTAGCCAAAAGTTGTGCTGTTTTAATGAAATTCAACGCACCCTCATCCATAACATAATCTACTTACTCAGAAGAAAACATTTCGACAAAAGATCAATTGAAAGTCAAAAACTTTGCGAATCTCGCTTACTTTTGCCAAGCATGCTCCGCTGAGCAAATTATTGTAACTATTTTGTTCGAAAGAAATACCTCCACCACCTCTCGCCTTCGACAAACTTTTCCAACGTAACAGTATTGTTACGATAAACCCATAATCAGAATGTGCACCGCAAATCCATGCAAGTTTTGCATACTCTCGCCAATTGCGCAACGTGTGTGTATCGTGCTGCAATTGGCAAAACTTTGCACCTACTGGTTCCGGCAGCGTCAGCTTCCTGCATATCCATCGAATTTTCCTTCACCCTCACATTCTCACACCGGAAATTGAATAGTTTCGCATTGTCTTAGCCCCTCGAAACAGTGTTCCATGTGCCGGGATGGACAGGAAGGATCTCAGGTGTTATCGAAGTTTTACCACCAGAAGAGTCCCCAGCCCAGCATGGACATCTTCTGAAGTTTCCAATTCACGGTTTTTGCTGGACAAGGGTCGGGAGCATTGGCGTAGTTGGAATTTGCCTTTGGAGGGGGCTTCTTTAAAGTCTTTATGCAGATTTATCTAAAAATGTATTAACTTTCCAGAATCAGTTCCTTAAAATCCACCATTGTTGAGATCATTCTTCTAATGTTTTCTAAAAAATCACTCAGCGATTCTCTCTAAGCTCTTTTTGAAGTTCTAACTGATATTTCCACATTCTTTCACGAAGTTAGTCAATAAATCTTCCAGAAATTTCCTAAAAATATATACAGTAGATAACTAAAAAACTCACCGAGGATTTCAGCAGAATCTGTTGTGATTCCTGCTGATATTTCTCAATAATTTTCAATAGAGAATCTCGCAGGATTAGGTTCTAAGAATCTCTCAAGAGTTTTCTATTCAGTTAGAAACATCTTTACGTGCAGTTATTCTGTAAAAGTTATACTCCATATCCGAAATATCTATGAATTTACGCCTTTGTTTTTTTCTAATGATGTTCAATATCATTACTTATCATTACTTCTTCATTACTACTACTGTTCGTTCAAACATTCTTATGTCATTTTTTACAGTTTTTCCTTGGAATTTGTTTTTCTGTAAATTCCCACAAAAGTAAAAGTAATGCTTTCTTAAAGAAATTTCCACAAATAACTTTCTGAATCTCTTGTGGAGGCGGGCGATGAGGGCAGGATCAAAACATGTCGCGCGTCGTTCGCTCAAAGAAACGAAGAAATGAAAAAGCGCCGCGGATTGATTCCTTGCTTAGCGCTTGAGCGAGTCGGTCGACAGGATCCCGGTCTCATCGTACGGCACTTTTTGCAGAGTTCATTTAGGCCTTTTTCCCCACCGCCCGCGTGGGTTTTTGGTTAATTAGTGAGTTAAACAAGTTTCAGTTTTGTGCAAAGTGCACCGCAATAAAATCATCGCCCATCATAAATTATCGGTGATTGATTTTTCTCCCGCACCGAGAACAACAACAAGGCAGAAGGCCGACCCGGTCGGTCTACTACCTACGGCGCGGTGGACGTTCTCCTGCTGTAGAACGGATAAGTATCCATTATCTATTGAATTGCTTTCGCATCTCCGAACAACAGTGTTGAGTTCAAGGTTGTTTTTCGCTTCTCCCTCTGTCTCTCTCCCGGTGCAATTTTGCCCGTATAGGGGAGTTGGGGTACAAAATAGCCCACTGATTGGTTAATTTTTTTTTCCTTTTTTTGTGAATTTGATTTACCCATTTAGGGGAGGTGTGTACAAATAGTCCACTGATTGATAATTTTTTTTTACACATATATTTTTTTTGTTTTTGTTTTTTTTTTATTATTATTTTTTTTCTTCATTTGGTTGCGGTTGAGCTTTTTTCCGCATGGATGAATCGGATGGAGGCGATACGCCTCCTATAGATCTCGTTGCTCGAACGCGGTTCTATCAACCGTCTTCGCTGGGCCTTGGGTTTCCGGCGCAAAAAGAAGATTTTGACGTGCTCTCGATTTCTCGGGAGCTGACGCGTAAATATCCTGGGACCGTTATTTACCAAGTGAAAGAATCCAAGCTGCGTGTAACTGCACCTAGTTACAAAGCAGCGAATGAAATTGCTCAGCATGAGGCTTTTACTGTGGGAATATTGCGTCTATGTGCCGGCACGAGAAGTCGAGGTGGAAGGGAAAATTATCCGACGCGAGTCTAACATGCGAAGACATTAAGACTGGCAAAGGCGTCTTTGAGAACCGTCCATTCCTGATGTGGCTATACTGGATTGTAAACAATTACAAACAGTTTCCATGGAAGGAAATAAGAAAGTGTTTTCGCCGTCAGCCTCGTTTCGAGTGACTTTCCCCGGTTCCGTCCTCCCGAAATTTGTTTGTATTGACAGTGCTTTTTACCCAGTGCGCCTTTACGTGCCGAAGGTATTCAATTGTACCAACTGCAAGCAGCTTGGCCACAGTGCTAGCTATTGCGACAACAAGCCCCGTTGTGGCAAATGCAACCAAGCTCACTTGGAAGATGCTTGCACACAGGAAGCCGAAAAATGTAGCTACTGTCGCGAGGAACTTCATGACCTGCAGAAATGCCCGGCTTATAAAAGACGCATTCGAAATGAGAGTCGCTCAATTGTGAAGCGCTCCAAGAAGACATACGCGGAAATGGTAAAATCTTTAAATCCGTCCGCAAAAGAGTCTTCATCAGCCATCCCAGTTGGTAACTCTTTTCAAGAGTTGTCTTCCGATGAAGCGAACGACGACGAAACCGATGGGGGAGATTCTTCGGAGGTACACGCACCCGGTAAACGAAAGTCTCAATCTTCTCCGGGACTGCGCCGAAAGGTAATGAAATCTTCCCTCAAAAGTTTGCCCAATTCAAAAGGAGGTGGGGCAAATTTGAAATTGCCGAAGAAACAGGTCTTTGATGCTTCCATTCCGTGTTGCAGCAAAGATCTGCCGCCCCCGCCTCCACCGATTAAATGTACTTCAAAAGAAGCTCTAGACAAGATAGCAAGAAAAAAGCTACTGAAGTCCCTCGCTCTTCCTCGAAAACCCCCGGGGCCAAGCGAGGATTGATAACTTTTACGGCCCTTGTGGATCGCATATGCAATGCCCTCGGAGTTTCAGACTCATTCAGAGGCATACTCGACCTTTTTCTCCCCGCAATAGAAGAGTATCTCAGGGAATTGACTATTTCGTGGCCCCTCCTTGCTTCGATCATATCTTTCGATGGATATGATCACTGTGCTACAGTGGAACTGTCATAGTCTAAAACCTAAATTAGACACATTTAAGTTTTTGCTTCACAACTCCGATTGTGATATATTTGCACTCTGTGAAACATGGCTTTCTTCTGAAGATGATCTTAACTTCTACGATTTTAACATTATACGCCAGGATCGAGATGATAATTACGGGGGGTGTGCTTTTAGGGATCAAAAAGTGCCACTCATTCTACAGAATCCCCATCCCGACTCATCCAGGCATAGAAATCGTTGCTTGCCAAATAAGCGTAAAGGGTAAAGACCTTTGCGTAGCTTCTGTTTATATTCCTCAAGAGTTTCAATAAACCGCCGTCATCTCTGGAATGCAGTCTCCATGCTCTCATCTCCAGTTTTAATACTGGGTGATATGAACTCACATGGTACTGGATGGGGCGAATCTTATGACGATTATAGAGCGGCTATTTTCTATGACTTATGCGACGATTTCAACTTGAACATTTTGAACACAGGTGAAGTGACACGTATTTCATCCGACGGCAAAAAAAGCCGTCTTGACCTGTCTTTGGGATCAAGTTCACTATCATTCGATTGCATGTGGAAGGTGATCGATGACCCCCATGGTAGTGATCACTTGCCAATAATAACTTCTATCAGAAATAATTTTGAAAGGTCAGAACAGTCAATTCAGGTTCCTTTTGACCTCACTAGGAATATCGATTGGCAAAAATTTGCATCAGCGGTAACCTTTGGTATCGAATCATTCAACACTCTCCCACCGTTGGATGAGTATCGATTCCTAACAGAATTGATTTATAAAAGTGCATTAGAATCCCAAAAGTAACGAGTTCCAAGTGCATTCTTCAAAAGACGACCAACCACACCTGGTTGGGATGATGAATGCACTCAGTTGTATCGTGAAAAAATCTAATGCCTTTAAAGCTTTTCGTAGATATGGTACCTCAGAACTTTATTTAGAGTACTCGAAGCTCGAAAAAAGACTGAAGAATCTTATTAAAGCGAAGAAGCGTAGCTATTGGCGACGTTTCATCGATGGCCTCTCACGAGAAACTTCAATGACGACGCTTTGGAGAGTGGCTCGCAACATGCGAAACCGCTCATCCTCAAATGAGAGTGACGAATACTCCAGTCGTTGGATATTCAACTTCGCAAAAAAGGTCTGTCCAGACTCAGTTCCAGCTCAACCGCCATTCTGGGAAACCCAGAGAGACGATGCGTTGGACAGACCATTCACTATGCTGGAATTTTCTATGGCTCTTCTTTCATCAAACAACTCCTCTCCGGGACGCGATATGATTAAGTTCAATCTTCTTAAAAATCTCCCTGATATCGCTAAAAGACGGTTGCTTGACCTGTTTAACTCATTCATGGAACACAACATTGATCCACCTGAATGGAGACAGGTCAAAGTAATAGCTATTCAAAAGCCTGGGAAACCAGCGTCTGATTATAATTCGTACCGCCCGATCGCTATGTTATCATGTTTAAGGAAATTGTTAAAAAAATGATCCTTTTCCCAACTCGAATCAAACAACATGCTTTCCAGTACACAATTTGGCTTTCGCAAGGGCAAAGGAACAAACGATTGTCTAGCGTTGCTTTCATCAGATATTCAACTAGCCTTTGCGGACAAGGAGCAATTGGCTTCGGTTTTCTTGGATATTAAAGGCTTTTTTGATTCAGTTTCCATAGAAATATTGTCAGAAAGCCTGCACAATAGTGGATTACCTGGAATATTGAATAATTTCCTGTACAATCTGTTGTCAGAAAAACACATGAGCTTCACTCTCGGTCAACTGACAACTTCCAGAATTAGCTACATGGGCCTTCCCCAAGGCTCATGTCTGAGTCCCTTGCTTTATAATTTTTATGTTAAAGATATTGACAACTGTTTGGAAGAACCATGCACGCTAAGACAACTTGCAGATGATGCTGTGGTTTCTATGAAGGGCCCACGAGCGGAAATCTTGCAAAGACCATTGCAAAATTCCCTTGATAATCTATCCACTTGGGCTAGAAATTTGGGGATCGAGTTTGCTCCGCAAAAAACTCAACTGGTCGTATTTTCAAGGAAGCGGAATCCTGCCCAACTAAAGCTTAAGCTTTTGGGAACAGACATCGACCAGTCTTTGACTTCAAAATACCTTGGGGTCTGGTTTGATTCAAAAGGCACTTGGCGAACCCATATTAGATATTTAACGGAAAAATGCCAACAAAGGATCAATTTTCTACGAACAATTACCGGAACATGGTGGGGTGCTCACCCGGAAGACCTCATAAAACTCTATAAACAACCATTCTCTCTGTTCTAGAGTATGGCTCTTTCTGTTTCTCTCAGCAGCAAACTGCCACTTGATTAAATTGGAACGAATTCAATATCGTTGTTTGCGTATCGCCTTAGGGTGTATGCACTCGACACATAATGCGAGCCTAGAGGTTCTGGCAGGGGTTTTACCGCAACAAAACCGATTCTGGAGCTCTCGCTAAGAATACTTAATAAGTGTGGAGTGAGTAACACACTCGTCATCGAAAACTTCGAAGAATTGCTCAAACTGAACACTCAGTCCAAAATTCATGAGAGTTTATCTCTACTACATGTCATCTGACATTAGCCTTCCATGTTACAACCCCCCACGTGTACGCTTCACCAATGACAGTTCCTCTGTTGAATATGATCTGTCCATGAAACAAGCTATTCATGGAATTCCAGATCAACTTCGATGTATTTACTATCCCACGTATTTTTAACGCAAAGTACCAGAATGTCGATTCCTACAGGAGATATTTCACTGACGGGTCACGTATAAATGGATCCACTGGCTTCGGTGTCTTCAATGAAAACTCTTCCGCCTTCCGAAAACTTCAGGAACCTTGCACGGTTATGTTGCTGAGCTGGCAGCAATCACTTCGCTTTGGGGATGATCTCTAACATGCCCGCAGACCACTTCTTCATCTTCTCGGATAGTCTCAGTTCTATTGAGGCACTCCGATCGATGAAACCTGTAAAGCATGCATCTTACTTTCTTACAAAAATAAGAGAGCAGATGTGTGCACTGGTCGAAAGATCATATAAGATTACCTTTGTATGGGTCCCCTCACATTGCTTAATTTATGGCAATGAGGCGGACTCTCTCGCAAAGGTGGGCGCTGAGGAAGGTGAGATATATGATAGACGAATTTCACACGATGAATTGTTTCATTTAGTACGTCAAAGTTCTCTTCACGGTTGGCAAAGCTATTGGCTAAATGACCAACTGGGACGGTGGTTACATTCCATAATCCCAAGAGTTTCCTTGCGAGCGTGGTGGAAGGTTGGGATGTAAGTCGAGATTTCATTCGCGTGATGTCAAGACTTATGTCCAACCATTACTCGCTAGACGCACATTTGCACAGGATTAACCTCGGCGCTGAGCAATATATGTAATAGGTGTGGTTCCGGTTATGATGACATCGATCACGTAGTTTGGCAGTGGACATATGGACGCCTCCAGAGCACAACTTATGGATACCCTTGCGGCCCGAGGTAGACAACCCTATGTTTCAGTTAGAGATGTGTTGGGCTCCCGCGATCTCATCTACATGTTGTCGATTTACGATTATCTTCGCTTGTGTTGTATAAAAGTTTAATTCTCTTGTGTTCTCTTCCCCAGTTTTTTTTTCTCTGTGTTTTGTCCCATTTGTGTTGGATTGATGTTCCTGGCCATCCGGCAATCGAAAACCTACATGAAGTTGGTATACGCCATGATACGACAAACGAGCAACCATGAAATACCACCCGGATGAGCTGCAAACAACCCTGTAACCCAATCCCAACCTAGCCCATCCTAAAAATATTTGTGACCACTAACCTCGAGTTGCCACGAGTACCCTGGCTCCAACCCGGACTAAACTTGGTACTTAAGAAGTTAAACAATTGTAAAAAAGTACAAAAATGAATCTCGGCTCCGTAAAGCGTTAAACGCGATAGAGCCTTAAATAAATGAATTGGTAAAAAAAAAAGCGCCGCGGATCGTTAGTAGTGATTGATCTGTTGATCGCGTCGCTTGCTCTTGGGTGGGCGAGTGACAAACACTTGTTCGGCGTACAATGCGATTATCGAATTATTTCGCGAATCCGGTTAGGCGTGATTATATCTTGGATCGCATCACAAAACATTAATGACTCCCAGATCTCTACCTTATCCCACTAACCCAATATCCTTTCCATGACAACCGTGGAGATGCAGAGGTGATCTCGCTTTCTAGTAACAACGGTAGTCACACTAACATTTCTTCCCTTCGTCGATGACCGTGTGTTGTTTGTTCGATTGTTCTGGTTAATCACGGGAGTAGCAACCACGAATTGTACGGTCATCTATACTTATGCTTATGCTTAAATAACTTTCTTAATCGGAAATTTTTCCAATAATTAAGCATTCCAAGAAGGTCATAGTTCTATCATGTGATTTTCTAATCATTTCTCCCAAAAATCCATAAGGGACCGTCCATAAATGACGTAGTACTTTTAGGGGGAGCGGAGAGCCTACGACTTTGCTACGAGTCATGTATGTAGGTATGTAGGTATGGAAAAATAGGTTACGATGAGGCCAAAATTGGATTTTTTGCAAATTGGGAAATTAATCCAACAGATTTTTATTCAAGAACTACTCCACGAACTTCTTCAGATATTATTTACAGGACTTCAACTTATATCAATTTTTAAACATTTTTTATATTATTTTCTAGATATTTCTTGATTAACTTGTTTTGAAGGTACCGTAATTCGGGCTGTAGTAGATCAGTGGGGAGAAGTTAATCATTCTCATACCCACATGTCTAAACTGCCAAGAGAGCTTCTATTCGATTTCAATTACCTAAATTGCTGTAATGTCGCATTACCAGATATCTACTCTTGATTTTCTTATAATTGGTATGACATTCAAGATAGTAAGACCATGGAAAAACAGTCTTTAAGGAAATAGCTGTTGAAGAGCTCATCTCCAAACCAACGATTATTTTTAAGGCCATATTAGGAAACTTTTTAAGTGGACTGTTTCATACATCCCAGATTTGTTTTCTGAACCCAGTTTCAAATTTATTTTGAGGATAAAATCTAATTTTTAGGGAAAAAATGTTCTTTTCGTGAACGCCACTTCAAAGAAAATTGCCTACATTAAGGCGTTTCACAAAATTCAAATAAAAAATTAACCGATTTATCAAGATTTTAATACTTCATTCAGATTGAGTGACCCCAAATTTAGTAAGCAGTATATCTTTTTGATTTTGGAATTATATCGCAGTAATTGACCAACTTAACCCCGGAACGAAAAAGTTCACTTTTTACTTGCTAAAAATTGTGTTTGCCATTATAATATTTTGAAAAAGTTTCTTTCACATCATTCAATACACATTCTACCAGTGCAGATTTTGAAGGTTCAAGGTCAAGTTATTTGAATGATAATACGTGCATTCCATCAGATATTTTCGAACGAATTCGTTCGAAAGTGATCAACTTCACCCCATTATAATTAACCTGGGATTAACCTGCCTTAAAAAACCGTGAAAAATTATGAATAAAGAATTCCTTCAGGAATTTCCTGCAGAACTATAATTAAAATGTACATATATCATAAATGCAAACTTGTTTTGAAGGAATTGGTATGGAAATATAGAAGATTATTTTAGTTGAAAACATTTCCCAGATATGACATGAAGATAATTGGGTTACAGGTTATCGTAGCTTAATCGAAAGAATCGAATTTTTGGTGAAATGTAAATTACTTTGTTCAAATTGGAGAACTACGTCAGAAGCATCCAAATCAGTTATCGGAAAATTATTTCAAGTATTTTGATCGAATTTCTTAAGAAAGTTGTTATTTATTCGTTGTGAGAAAATTCATAGAGGAACATTCTAAAAATTCTACCAGTTTTTGCGAAGAAATATCTCAGAAATTGCTTGATGCAATTTTTTGATAACATATCTTGGGAAATCTCACCCCAAACAATTCCACAGAGCATAACCTTTCAAACATTTTATAAAAATATGCTTGAAGTATTCCTTTAAGAAA
>NW_018734663.1:0-30120 GCF_002204515.2 Aedes aegypti
GCAGGCATCGGAAACGCACAGCATGGCGAAAAAGTTTCTGTGGATCCAGGAACAAATTCGATACGTGCTTCAAATGAGAATTAATCGTTTCAAATTGCTGATAAACCTGCCATTTGTTTTCAATCCCATACCGTCGATAGGAGTGCTACCCGTAGGATGTTTTTCCACCGAATCCATCTAGGCATCCCTTGTTGAAAAACTCAACAATCATACTCCCGTGGAAAAAACGGACAACAAACAGGAATGATATTTTTTTTATTAAATTGATTATACGTTTAACGTTGAATTGATTCATCTTCAGAAATGCTTCCGGCGTCTCTATGCAAAGCCATGCTGAAAATTTTAAAGTTCCATTCCGGACGGTTCAGGATTTTTTCGCAATGAAAATTTTATCGAATGTCCAGGAACATAAAGTATGATACACGAACAACCGGAGTGATGAAAAAGTAGACCACAACAGCTGAAAGGTATGTTTTATTCTAGTAGACAATGATTTAGTAAAGAAAACAGAAAAATCTGTTCTTAAATGTATTTAATTATAAAACCGATCTCAAGAATTTGCCAAATAAACATGAACGTCTGCAATCATGTAAGGTATAATGATGGAAGACTGCATGAAGAACAGAAATTGTAGATAATGTATAACAAACATACTAAATATTTACTTACGATTGAATCACACGATCTGAAATCGAATGCATAATTAACGACCTCATCAACTAGTGCAGCGTACTTGCATCTTATTGCAACCTACTCAATCAGTTCGTCTCAATCACTAGTCAAGACACGTGAAGGGATCGTTAACGGACAGAATTGAGTTCTCTCCCAGTTGCGATATTTGATTCATCTCCGTGTGTGGCAACAGATCTGGGTTGCAGCATCGCTTTCACCGCATATTAACCACGAGGAAAACTCATCAAACTTCAATGTGACAAACATTCCCCTCGGTGATATGACAATTATTTCACATATGCAATCCTGAAGCGCATCAACTCGATGACAGGCGAAATCTGGTGTCACAGTTACACCCGACCAGAAGGAAACAGCAACTTATGACGATCACATACCAGAAGTGAACTATAATAGCTTAACTTATTTTTAAACTTTCTACTGTATGGAAAAGTATAGAGACCTCATGAAGACCATGTTATGCTATCATAACAGAACAACTTAATGGTAACTGCAAAACGTTTTACAACGTTTTATTATGTACTCAATGTTAAAATAATTCAGTTTGTCACTGTGCAGGTGTTATAAATTGAAATTGATGGTATTGAATTTGGAATTTGGACTATAATTACCACTATATGAAGAATATACTGCGATATTTAATGTTAAAGCCATGATGTGGTAATTTGCCACGCCTTTCTGCAGTCATGTGAAAAATTTCCCGGGACATTATTTCTCCGTTTGGTACTGCTGTTGCTGGCGACAATTTTTTTCACTCCCCCAGTGAAATGCACAACGAAAAAAAGTGTGCTATTGTTTGACGCTTTTTGACCGGGAGATATGATTTTCACTTCTGCACCATATTTGTCGGAGCATTCCAGAGCGTTGCAGCTCAGCGGAAAGTCAACGCAATCTGCTGTTACCTCCTCGTTGCATATTAATGTTGTGGGTTGCTGTCGTTGGCGTAGGATGAAATGAATATACACTGGTTCTTCTTCTTCCACCAGAATATTCGACAAACCCTCACGGCACATTGACATATGTTCCGAAGGATATTTCGACAAAAATGCTACCAGAAATGCCTCTCCGCATTCTTTCAAAAAGTACTTGCACTGAATACTTTAAAGAACTCCACTGTAAATTGCTGCACAGTTTATCTAATGATTTCTGTTAATTTTTTCTACAGAATCTCTGTTAGATGTTCCTCATGACTTTCCGCAACAATAATTTTACGATTTTTTTATTTTTGTTTACCTACGATTCAATTGCACATCATTTTTGTAACATTAAATCTCTGAGCTGTGTAGTGCAATGCCTGTAGAATGATCAAATTAGGATTTATTTGTCCATATTAGTTTTACTATAAGACATATGTCCGAAATTGTAACCAATAACTATTGATGCTAAGTCCAACTGTTGAAGTGGCAGTTTTGTTCTGAATCCATAGAGAATTTATCGAAAAATAATCTGGAAGATCGGATGAAAACTCCAGGAAGAGTAACTTGAAAACAACAGTATCTCCTCCTAACTTGATATATCGTATAGGGGGAGATCCCCCAGTACCACCCAATACCGGACAAAGCCAAACAATTTCCACCTCGATCACAGAGATAAAGAAGATAAATTCGAAACCTAACGTTCCATTTTCTCCTGCTGCTATCTGGCAAATTATAACTTAACGTAGAGCCACAAAGAGACCGCTTGAGACAATTGTACCGGTCTGAGCCTTAAAAAACTGTTGAGTTGGAAGTAAACAGTCTTTGGACAATGTCATATCTGTACTAGTTTGCAGAACCGAAGACCCAAAATACCTGTCTAGAATTCGTTCAGATGTTTCAATAGAGGTTGTTTCAGCTATGGTTAAAGCTAACATGGATAACGATGATGATCTCATGGTAGGAAAACTTATTCCAAAAGATAAAGTCATACTATGGCTGGCCCAGCTCAGTCCGGATGAAAAAAAAAAAAAAAAAATAGTTGTATAATTCTTCCAGGATTATTGTTTGGGTTAGAGGAAGACTTTCTGAAAATTTCAGTTCAGTTGGTCGTTCCATGAGCTGGTGCATTTGAATTGAATGTAATATGGGAAACAGTACATCCAGTAGATGATGGTGAAAAAATATAATCACCAAAACTTTTTTATTTCATGGAATAGTTTATAGTTTATAGTTTATAGTATAGTTTATTCAACAAAGTTAAAGATCAGAAAATTTAAAACTGAGTTTCCAAAAAACAGTTTTTTTTTCCTTGCTCAAAAATTGACCGTTTCAAAACATGTTTCGCTGCTGATGTAGGGTGGCCCTTCAAAAAGAGTAGTGTTTGATCCTTCGACCTTGACGCTTGCTCCTGCGGGGGTGGGCAATGAGGGCAGGATCAAACATGTCGCGCGTCGGAAGAGTAAAATGAAAAAGTGTTGCGATCGATTGGTTCTTTTTTATCCTTCGCTTGCTCCTGGGCAGTGCGACAAGAAAGTCCGAGCAGTCGTCAGTTGTTTGCACTCTCGGGTCGCGCGCCTGTTTTCTCTGAGTGGTTTTATATAGACGAGCAAACGAGTGAAGCTGATAGTGGATCGTTGCTGCTCAGTCAAGGATGACGGATCAATTGGTGAGCTCGTTTCATGTTACTATTTCTAATCTATAAAAAATGTATGACTGCACCTTTAATCGTTACAATGGTGGACGTAAATATGATTTTTCAAACAAACTATGAAATGGTTCCGTCAACTGTGAGTGTCGACATAAACTCTGATTCATGAATTATTAATGTTTACCTTTTTTTTCAAAACACCCTTTTTCTTTTAACCTTTATTTTTTGTAATTAAAATAAAAACTTTGAATGATTCGATACTACAAGTGAAAACTTGCAAAAGGTTCACTTTATTCAACGAACTTTGAATGGTTTTGCCACTGTAAATGTCGGCATAAAGAATAACCCAGTCAACATACATCATTCTATATGAATCAAGTCACTCGTATAAAATGCATGAAAAACGCTATATACAAACCAAAGTGGAGGCCATATACGCACTTGCCCACGACTTTTTTCTTGACTTTCCGTGGTCGGCAATACGACGGCACAAAATTCCGATAAAAAATAAAAATAAAGTTTCCAGCGAGACTCGAACACTGGACCTTTTGGATCCCCAACCCAGAAACATACCACTTCACCACAATTTGCTTCGTGGAACGAGTGGTGATTATTTGCCAATATTAAAGAAAGTTTGCTATACTGCAACATACGCTTTGTTGTTCTTTGAAGCCCACCGCCGGAAGATACCAACCTCGGTGGCAAATTTTGCTAAGTTATTGCGATTTCATTTGAATGTTAGTCTGCATTGTATATGATCTGTCAGTTTATTACGACTTGACCGCGATTCTAGATTATCTATTTACGGCATGGTTTGTTGTCAACAAAGTGTCGATATGCATCGGTAGTGGAGAATTATATCAATTTGTGTTTACATTTATTCTGTTTTGATTTGGTATATTATGCGAATCTGATTTTTGACGTTATGAATATGAGATTTTTGGCGCACTTTCTTATACGATACGTGGTTTTACTGGGAAGAGTGTTAGAAATGTTTACATTTAGATATTTGTTCAACAAACCTTGTAATGGTTCGTCACCTCAAGTGTCGGCGTAATTTTCCTCTACATAGAAATTGTTCATATTAAATGAAAATATATTTTTTTAATCTCACAAATAATTATTTATCATGGTCTAATTGCTTAATCAAAATGAATCTTGTGACCCACGATCCTCCCCATTAACAAACATCCCTCCCTGTAACCTTTGTGGAGATGCAGAGGCAAAACACTGTCACTGTTAGTTACACACTAACATTCCTTCCCCCAATCGCACCTGACTGCAAGGACGTGGCCGGCGCCATTATTGCCCTGTATAAAATAAAGGCATTGAACTATACACACTGAAGAAGATTATGGCCAATCCCAGCCGAACTTCTAGTTGATTCTTTTGTGCATTTTCACTGACTTCGGTCAATCACAGAATAGCAACCATTGATATGTTGTAGTCAGTCTAAGCTAAGCTAAGCTAAGCTAAGCCTGATGTAGGGTGGCCCTTTCAAAAATAGGTTTTTCAATTTTATTTTTATTCTTTCATATTTCTCAGAAGAGTAGCCAACTTTTAGAGTTTTATTGAAACGAATAGATACAAGAATCTTTTCGTAATGAAATGTTTCATTTTTCATTTACTTTCTTCGACATAAAGTGTCATCGATATCATACATACGATACACGAATGCAAAACGACAATGCAAATGGCAAAAGAAAGATCTCAGATAATAACTGTAGGAGGCTCTTAGAAACATAACCTGAGAAGCCAATAAAAATAATATTGAAACCATCTTTTCTAATGAAGAATTACAGTTTTAATAACAAAAATATAACATTTTTATATGTTTATATATTCGGGGAAACAAAAATATTTTTGTTGGCATAAAATAGCGTCTATCAGCTTAAAATATGAATAAAAATCGTATTCTTCTTCGGCGGATCTGTTTTCAATGATATGACTGGATCATATGTTTATAACCGTTAATAATAGGCTTTTTTAAGCACCTCACAAATTTACTACAAGGTTCAATTTCTGGCAAGGCAATCTATAAACTATAGCCTTAAATAATCAAAACATCTATACGTGATCGAATAATGTGTACAGTTATTTTCTTTAATCTAGGTTTCAAAGTCAGCATCATAATCAGAAATCATACTCTAACAATCAACCGTTGCAGATACGCTTTTTCACCTACGGCCCCACAAATTACTTGTAAACGGATTTGGGGTAATTAAGCATTCGTTTCTTTTAATCAGTGTGTTTCCCAATGAGGCTGGCTGTTTGGATCAAACGGTGCAAACGATCTTTGTAAATCAACCTTTTATTGAAGGGTGTGCTGTAAATTTCGAGCAAACTCATGTGAAAAACTTTATACAATCAAAATGTTCAATTATTCAACTTACAGTCTTAGTTTGCTCTTCTCCTGTCCTGACCCTTTCTTCTCGAGCTTCGAATCCCAGCTTTTCTAATATTCCTACCTAATTTTATTATCGTATAACTGTTTACTCTATTAAATTCTCAATAATTTTTGAGCTTACAATTCTTCTAATCAATTTTAATATACATCATCTCTGCTACGTATTGTGCAACTGTGCACCTTCTTTCGCTCGCGTATGTCGATGATTGTCTGTGCCTTTCACGATTGCTTACTGTATGCTGTGTACAATAGTTACTTATTAACAATTTGTGTCTAAACAATATTACAATCAAGCAAACCGATAAATTCCAATCACTATTCTAACAACTTCCACTGACTTATATCATCGAAATTTTCGTTTGTTTTGATCACATATCTTCTTTCCACCTTCGTTCTTATACCATATTGACTTCAATGTGTATTGTGGCCGATGCAGCAGGAATACTGCCAGTGTTGCCAGAACTCGCTTGAATATATTCAAGTAGTACTTTTTTATGAATATGAAAAAAAATACTTTTTTATTCACATTTAAAGCCGAAAGAAAATTATTATCATGCAAAAATATCTTTTCGTTTGCCCCAACTACATCCACATGTGAAAAAATATTTGTTTTTCATGACAAATGTTTAAAAACTATTTACCGGAAAAAATTAAACAGGCCTTAAAATATGCGTTTCAATCGGTTCTATAGGAGATTGGAATGCAATTTTGCTGAGAAACTTCAAATAAAAAATAAAACACAAAAATCTATTTTTGAAGGGCCACCCTACATCAAAAGCGAAAAATGCCCTAAAACGATCAATTTTGAGGTAGATTTTTTTTTTTGTCCAAACAGCTTAAAATTTTCTGATCTTTAACATTGTTGAAGTTTAACCAATATGTGAATTGTGGGTAAAATGAACAGGTTTGTTTTTTACGGTTATTATGCTATAAATCTATACAAAACATTGCACCATCCCTTAATCCTCAGATTAAAGGAACTATTTCAACAACTCTAGCGGCGATCTAGAACTGTCAAAGTTAGAAAAGTAAACAAAACAAAGTACACCTCTCCGTTTTCTCACATGATGTAAATTTTCACCTCCTGGAATTTAAGGATTTTATGACTATACCCATCAAAAATCTATTCATCTGCGTAGCAACATCATATTCTTGATAGTATTCATGATAAGTAGACGTAAATTGAAAGTATTTTTATCTTCTAATTTCTTAGAACAAATGATTTGAAGATGTTGATTCTTTAGGGGTAAAATGAACCACTTGAGATGGGGGTAATATGAACACCATGGCAGGCGAATACTACCGGATTTTATTTCATATGCCGAGAGTTTTCCAGAGAAAATATAAAGACCGACATGACAGCCATCCAAAATGGTCGCGGGCTTCGATTCCGGAATGTCTGTGAGATATGCATTGATCATGTACCAGATGTCGAGAATCATGCCGCAACCCGTTTAATTTGAATGGTATTTATTTCACCCCCACTACATGTTCATTTTACAACCAGCATGTGTTCATTTTACCCCCATTGTATGGTCATATTACCCTTGTTTACATGTTCATTTTACCTACATGTTTAAAACATTGACTCTGTGGAAAGATTTTTTTAAAATTATAGTAAGGGCTGATACAAATATTAAATTTCTTTTATGTCCGAGACCACTTGGAAGGTACGAGGGGGGGGGATAAAAATAAATAAGGAACAAAAAAATACAAATGAAAAAAAAGTTTTTTTTTTCGAATATTATTTTTTAACGATAATTGCTAAACATTTTTTTCAAACGTCCTTTGGATCATTATTTCACTTATTTTTTTACTTTAAACATAAAAAAAACCTATCTGATGTCAAAAAAATGATGAATCTTTTTTTTTTCTCCCCTTCAAAATTTTCGGATTTTTAGAAGGGGGGGGGGGGGGGTGACATAAAAGAAAATTAATATTTGTATCAGCCTAATGTTGATAAAATGCTATTTCCATCACAATATTTCAACTTGTTACATTGCATAAACATCCTTCTTCAATTCTGAGCAATTGAAAAAAAAAACTGACAGCTTCATAAGCAAAGAAAAAATGAAAATTTCTTAGGGTGTTCATTTTACCCTAGTTCCCCTATTCCTTGAAATAAAAAGTTTTAGTAATTATCTTTTTAACCGAGGGTCACTCTAACTTTCGTTCCGACCAAAAGAAATGTTTTTATAATAGGAACATAATTAGAACATAATTTTTACGTAAAATCGCAATTGAAGGCATGAGTTCCATCTTTCCTTCTAAAACCCCAATTCGTCCCCACTGTGCAGTTGCCCATAGCTTTGGTGCTAGCTACCTGAGAGAGAGATTCCGAGCTCCCAAAGTCAAGGGAACTGTCACCAACTGCCACTGGAAAACCCGCACATTCGAAGGGCAGAGCGTGAAAAACCGTCAGCATTCAAGTAAACGTAATTAAAATTTAAAGCTGTTTTCGATGTTTTCCACATTTTTGGTTGTGTGTTGCCAAAACTGCTATTGGTTTTATATATTCATATCCTTTTTCATAACGAACAACAAGAAATGAATATGATGTTTGACCAAAAGAAAACATGCCAACTGTCAGTGAGCTCACAGGGCTGAAAGGGCTGTCATCTGCGAATAACTGGAGTGAAAGCCAAATATTTTGGTGCTGAAGAAGGTGCTGATTTGACAGCTCGTCCAACAATACCGTTTTAGGCACGAGACACACTAGTTTTGGAATGCGACATTCGTATTTTTACCTATCATTCTGGTGTTAAGTGCGTATTATTTCATTTAATTTCTGTAATTGCTATAATAATTTAGCCACATTTTAATTAGGCACAATGATTAACGATTATCAATAGTATTTTTTTACAATGCGACATTTGTCGACCATATGCTTCTTCATGATTTCAGCCAAACGTACCTCTAGCATTCGGTATAACAAAATATTTACATTATTTGCCGCTATATTATAACTTATGGATTTGATGACACATCTGTATCAAAATTGCATTGGATAGATCAGAACTATTTGAGTTTTTGGCTAACATTTGCAAGGCAAAATACCACGGTCTGTCTGAACACCGACCAATTCTGTCTCAATGTGACTGTTATGAGATTGCAATTACCAATGTGCCAAAACAACGTAGTATTTTTTCGAATTTTCTAGAACAATCTCACAGTTTTCAGTAAGTTGATCGAAAGTGTTTATCATTTCATGACTCTGCACGGTATTAACTCGAAATGTCGATAATGTCGAATGTGTCATACATGCAATTAAGGGCAAATTAATTAACTCATAACGCGTGGTCAAGATGGATAAATTATGGGTGATGTTGTAAAAAAATCCACGTGCTCGGCAGGGATTCGAATAAAAGACTCTTTATTTGCTAGACGAGCGCTTAACTAGCTAAGCTACTGCGCCACTTGGTGACTCAATAACTCAGTTATTGGTTACAAGTTTCAAATTCAAATCCCCACAGATCACGCAGACCCCTTTCATAATCCACATCCTTGCATCTCATATATACTACAGTATTGATATAGTTATGGGCAGTTAGGATAATCTATAAATATTTTATCGTTAAAAGTTTCACTTCAGCCAAATTGTTGTTAGGAGTCATACAAAGATTACGTCACGCTCCAAGAGGAGGTGGAGGTGGTCGTGCCAAAGGTGACAAGCCTTACAAAAAATTCGGACGATTCATACAAAAAGTGTGGCAAAGTAGGGAGGAGGTTCAAAAAAGTTTAAATCAGCATGACATATCTTGCTTAACCATCCCTTACTTAATTACACGAGTTAACGCATTTCGAAGTCATTTTCTACCATCTGTGAAAATCGGTCCATAAATAACTGAGATCTTACCCACCAAAGTTGACAAGTATGTATGAACAATAAAAAAAGGTTTCATTTGCATTAGAGCGCTAAAAATTGTAAAAGCGAAAAATTATTTCTTTGGAAATTTAGCACTACACCTTTACGGAAAAGGCTGATGCCGGTATAACTTAGGTTCTACTTGACTCGAGCTTTATTCTTATGTGATGGAAAGATGGAAGGTTGAAAGCGTGAAATAATAACATCCTGCACGTCACGGGTGGCAGGACGAGATTGGCATACACACGTGTTAACGAGCTTTTTCCAACAATTTCCACCAGGAATATAGGCAACGGCAGCAACAGGGTACCTATGTGCACTCGTGAAAAATAGTGCAATTTTTCATGTTGTTATTGTTGAGGAATGGTGACACGCCTGAAAGCACTGAGTGACAATCGCTTATCTTTCCAGAGACACTCTTGCATGCTGGTAGTGATAAATTGTTAGAGGTTGAATAGAATGCAGGAAAAAAACTTTCAGGGAAAGTGTTTTTAACCATGAATGGTAACGGATTAATTTAGTAGGTGTATTGAATATGTAACAGACTAATAAGGAATAAGATTATTTCACGCACGCAAGGTTATTGCATGATTTAATCCACAAAATTTATTGTTGAGTTAAACAATTGGTTCAACTCACTCCTCTGTTTGTTTAAACAGCTCTTTGTCGAACTGTTTAGAATCTGGTTAAAAATCAAAATAGAAAACACATTGGCTTTTCAACAAAAAAAAAACAATAAACTGGACTGGATAAAGATTGTTAATTTAACTAAAATTTTAAATAATAACATGTCGAACTAAGTGACAATTATCACGATTGTACATTTTGGGTCTAATTCAACAAACATTTTTGTTAGTCTTGAGGAAACAAACGAGCTTGTCGAGTTTGACCCCAATTTTAGTTGATAGAACAATCTATTATTTTTCATGTATGTAAATAACCCTTTATGAGTAATACAAATATCTAATTCTTAGGAAAACAAATTCTTCGTTTTTTGTAAGCTAAAGTGATAAACATTGAATAATCAAATTTTCTCACGAGATCATGTATAATTTTTCATAGATTCTTCGATAGCTCCGCTTGTGCATTCCAATATCTCAAACTGACACCCATTTGAAACATTAAGTGCAGCATTTCCGCCATATCCAAAGTGACAAACTTGTAACTTATTTCAATACTTCTGAGCCACAACCATTGTCCAGTGCCCACATTGCCATTTGATTGTAAAAGTTTTTCGAAACATGCCTGTCACTCCAGCTTACCATTGAAACCATTCACACAGAACGAAAGTTCAAAATTGGCGACACCCACAAAATGAAACATGATGGCAGAGTTTAATTTCGTGTTTCGCAACCCATTTCGAGAGCTCCGCTTGAGCATAAATGTGACACACGAGGGGAAATGAGCATGAAAACCACAGCCAACCGGGGGCGGTTTTGGCAAATTCCCGTTAATTGAAACTGTGGCTTCCGATAAGTTTGGCGCGGTTCGGTGTCGCCTGTTGCCGGGGATTTGGCACCATGGGGTGTTGAGTTTCGTGTTGGAAGTCAACAGTTATTGACTTCGAATTTATTTTGAATATGTTCTTGTCATGGAATGTCAGAAACATGTATTGTTCTCCCTTAATATTTTTATAACAAGTTGAGGCATTTCAAAAGAAAGAAATACATCGTATTGTTCTTCGTTCCAACTGGAGCCTACACTTCAACTTGTATCATAACCAATTTTGTATTATTCTCGCTGAATTGCTCAAGTGGTGTACAGAATGCACAGATATTACCCTTGACCTAGGACCTTTATATCCCTGGAACTACCTTACAGCGCATATAGCACTTAACACATGTAGCTGAAGCACAACAAACTGCTCCTCCTAGCCGGCTTAAACAATGTTACAGGAGACCCGCCTTGAAAGGGCTAATGCTCTACATCCAACTTGTTGTTGGCGCGCCATAGGCGCTGCAACTCTAGCATAATGTGAGTGACAGCCGTAGTTACTGCATTCCAGCACTCGGCATCCGCACATCATACTCTTGTGTAT
The DNA here is from genome assembly GCF_002204515.2 of Aedes aegypti. Lineage (NCBI taxonomy): Eukaryota > Metazoa > Arthropoda > Insecta > Diptera > Culicidae > Aedes > Aedes aegypti. The sequence continues at coordinate 11,566 of NW_018734663.1, forward strand.
ATTGTCAGGGAACGAGCATGCGATCTCTCACAAACAATGAAACGCGAGCTATCAAACACGACATGCTTCTTTTGTTTCTTCCACACCAGCATAATTGGGGCACGCAGGAGGTTCTGAGTGTCCGAACCCATGCAGGTACTAACCAATCTAACACATTTTGTATTAGCCGATGGACCATCTACCTTTAGTGGAGTTATTCCATTTCTGCTGTCAACCTCTAAGCGCTGTCTCTTTAGACGCGTTGCGGACTTCTCTAGTACCTCTTTGGTTGATGCATTTTAGATCTTCCTTCATGATGAGCCCGATGGGCGTTTAGAAACCGTTCGGTATGCACTTGCTACTCTTAAGCATATGATCTTATACGTGCTTTCCAACCGCTTTAGGTTTTCTTCTCGTTCTAAGCGCTTTTGACCAAATCGGTCCTCCATACCTCAGTATGGATAGAGCCACGCCTGCCAGGAGCTTGTGTTTGCTGGCAATTACAGCAGAGCTGTTAAACATCATCCTCGAAGCGCCGTTATAGCCATAGATGCCCTTTTTCAGGCATTTTTAACGTGGCTAGCGAAGCTGAGCTTGACATACATCATTACCCCAAGATGCCTAAGGGATCGCTAGACTCTATGATTCAATCACCTACCGAGACAAGCGCCCGTTGCTCGGACTTGCGGTCATTGAGCACCACTACCTCACTCTTGTAACGAGACAGTCCTAGTGTCCTAGACCTCATCTATTCATCGACTATGGAGATTTAGTGTACTGCTGTCAACTCTACTGCCTTCACCGATTCGCCATAGACCAAGGGTGATGTCGTCGGCGAAGCCAACAATTTGAACACCCCACAACATCGAGCCCAGGATTGAACCCTGAGGTACTCCCGCGGTACCATCAAAATAGCTTTCTAGAGGCTTACACAACTGCACCGGTATCTTGAGGCGATGAAGTGCGTGGGCTATCGCTTCCCAACGCTGGTTGAACGCATTCTTCACATCCAGAGTGACAACCACGCAGTAACGGATGCCGCTCCTCGATTGCAACCTCAGCTGTCTGAACGACCGACTGAGTAACGACGTTAATAAAGGTTGAAAAGACACACGGTACAATCAGAAGGAACGTGGAAAATGAAATCGTAGTTTACGGAACAAGTTGCAGAATGATGATTTTTACAGCACGAATCGTAAATTTATTCTACGAGGCTTGCTGAGTAGGATAATTACGACGAGTGCTGTAAAAATCGAGTTCTGCAACGAGATACGTACAACATTTTTTGCAATTTCGTTGAAGAGCACTTGAGGGTATCAGACATTATATTGGAATACATTCACCACTATTTTACAATTTCTGAAAAATTTTTGTGTTATGATTCATTACGCAACTCAAAACAGTTTCGTAATGAGAAAGCGTTGCGTATTGAATCATTACAGCACTGGATTCAGTTGCGTAATGACTATTCCCGCACTGCATACTTCAGTGCAGGAAAGTAGGGCCGTTTCATGACAGATTGGCATGATGAAAAACAGCCTATTACGACGAGAAATTGCAAGAAGTATTAAAATTCACCGTCACAAAGTGGTGTCGAGATTTTGCAGCTATGCTTTGAAGCTAGATCAAAGCAGCGAAGAAACACATCACATCTGTATCATTCCATAATCAGTTGTTACAAGTTTGCTAAATAACAGCAGCAAACGAGAGCCATAAAGAGAGAGTAAGCGATGATAAAACTCATTTCTTTGCACGGGGTAAAAATGCGGCACTCTAAAACAGGAGAAAGAGTCATGATTTCGGGAGGAAAGTGTGTTTTCATGTTATGAAAATACACCATGACCAAAAGTCATGAAATCATGAAGCATTTTACCGTAACGCCGGCTGTACGTTACGTTTTCAATTTTTAGCGAAGAAAAATGGCAATTAAAAATTCTCAAATCATGAAGCATGTATGCTGGAACCATGAATAAAATTCATGGATTTAGTCATCTGTCATTTATGATTCCTGTTTTTGATACGAAAAGTGGCAATTTCGGTCATGAAATCATGAAGCAGGATCTGATATCATGAACACAGGTCATGAAAACATAAGCACTTTTCATGTATTCAGATGCCTGTCATTTATGATTCCAATTTTGGAGCTGAAAAGTGGCAACTTGAGTCATGAAATCATGAAGCAGGATCCCTGAATCATGAACTCAGTTCATGAAAACAAAACATTATACGTCAAATTAGATCCCAGTTTATATTTGCCATTGGTAAACAAATAAAACAAAGTTTTACTGCTTTTGTGCCGATAGTATTGTAATAAACCGTGAAAACATTCCACAAATGTCAACCTAACGAGTGTGACATCTTTAGCAGGAACGCGAACATTCGGTGGTTAGGTTTGTACGCAAATGTTGTTTCGAGCATCAATTGAATTGGTAAATGGTCCCTGGGCTGGTGGATTGCATGAGTCATGGAACACTCCTTAACAACCCTGCGGATGTGGAAAGTGGAACTGGATCATCCGGCTGCCGAAGGCCTTTTGTGACCTGCTCTGTTATAGGACGTGGGGTATGCATCACTTCCGAACAGTTAAAATCGCCGATGAGCTTGTCAAGCAAAATCTTCGCTCAAAGTGAAACATTGCCCGGTTCTGCAAAGTCACGATTAAGTAAGTACATTGATTGTGTCGTGAAACAATGTTGGAACTCACGAGAATTTCACCAAGAATGTCATCGATATGATGGCAAGGTTCCGAAAAATTTAAACTTTTTCAAAACAATTTTTTGTTATAATTTCACTAGAAAAGATCACCGATAGCCACGAGACACGTTGACTAAGGTGAAGAAAGTGACAGTTAGATTTGTGTAACGCCCTGAGCATACGAATTCTTGCATAATAGTCACGATTTCATGACTTTTAGTCATGATATCATGAAACATAAAATTTTATGAAATCATGACTTTTTGTTCATGAATCCGGCAACGGATTTTTTTCCGTGTGCTTATTTAACATGAAGGTACACTCCCGTGCATAAGTTTGGGTTCACCTCCTAAAAAACATGCAAAAGTGTTCAGTCCATATCTCTGTGATTACATGTCCTCTTTAAGCCGCATTCGAAAGGCAAAGAGTTATTCTTACTTCGTATGTATTTTTCCAAAAACATTCTTTAAACTTTGTATACTAAATTTCTACTTGAAGTTGTGACATTTTTTCAAATAACACACTGAAAAAAACATTACTAATTTCCTCAGCATTGAGTCGACCAAAATTTTAAATCAAAGTGTCATTAGAATCGTAATCTTATATTCTTTGAAGAGACCCCAAGAAATTTTGGCGGAAAAATCCGGAAAGTATTCAAAATCAATGAAACAGTCAGTCAAGTCATCGTGCAAAAGTTTGGGTTCACCCCTCAGTATGGTGTATCGTGCAAAAGTTTGGGTTCACCTGAACTTACTTAAATCTGTGAAATCTCAAACCATCCATGTACGCCCCATTATTTGCGCTCGAAAAAGCTTTAAACTATTAAAATCGGTTGAAAAATGGCAGAGATAGGGTACAGAGCTACTTGGGCACTTCCATGATTCACTTTGGCATCGGTTGTTTTTCTCGGCCGAATTGTCTGAAACTTTACAATAAGAAGCGCTTCAATACGACGCATCTTGTGGCCAAATATGAGCTTCGTAGCTTTCAAAAAACCCCACTGCCGAAGTGAATCAGAAGTGCCAAGAAAAGGATCCGGCTCCCTATTGACAAAAATGATGTGCGTGTGGCTCTGGTGAACCCAAACTTTTGCACGATGACTTGACTGACTTGTTTCATTGATTTTGAATACTTTCCGGATTTTTCCGCCAAAATTTCGTGGGGTCTCAAGAATATAAGATTATGATTCTAATGACACTTTGATTCAAAATTTCGGTCGATCCAATGCTGAGAAAATTAGATATGATTTTTCAGTGTGTTTTTTTGAAAAATGTCACAACTCTAAGTATAAATTTAGTATACATATAAAAAAATGTTTTTGGAAAAATACATACGAAGTAAGAATAACTTTCTGCCTTTCGAATGCGACTTAAAGAGTTTCAATTGGACGTGTAATCACAGAGATATGGACAGAACACTTTTGTATGTTTTTGAGTAGGTGAACCCAAACTTTTGCACGGGAGTGTACTGCCCATAAATGCATAACAGTCCCACGTGAATTTTCGTCAATTTTGGTTAATTACAGGAAACTTCATTAAATTGCATGCACTTTCATGATATTATGAGAAAAAAAATACGTTTGTTCTAGAAATGTTGAAAACAACATCGAACTTGGTCTGTCCCACGTTACTAATAAACGCATGTCAGTCTCGCGACTTCAAGATGTATATTTAATACAACGAAAAAAAAATGAATTGCTACTAGATTAGTGTCGCAGTTCACAAGCAAAAGAAATTTAAAGGAAGTTTTATTGATTTACGTCGATTTCATTATATAAAGATTCGAAGAATTTCTACAATGTATCATATTCATCATCATCATCATTATCAGAGTCATTCAAAATCGCCTTCTCTGCTAAGGTGCGCCAAAATTCCTTCTTTTCGTCGTTAATTACTGGGAGAATTACTTTCAGAAGAGCTGTTTTTCGTTCTGGCTCAATTCCTCGGGGTTCTTGCTTAAATTTTAGACCAGCAACCAGATCGAAATTGGTCAATGTTACCATTTTAAGCTGTTTTTTTCGAGAACAGCATGGCACTATGCAATACTGCATCCGAGTCCAACGTTTCAAGCGTAGTTCAACACGAAGCTTCCTTTTCGAATCACAACCTGTTTAATATTTTCCATGTATGGCCGGGGATTCAGGTTGTTGAGTGTATATTGCGAGATTTGCAGTTGTGACTCAAAAAAAAAACCTGCGGTTGCATTTCAAGTACCTCTACCTTCTTCTCGGCAAAAAGCAACATATCCTTGAAGTCGTGGAAAGTTACCGGTGGCTTACTTTTCATTTTTTTCTCAACAGCTGCATGGTAGCTATCCGCCGCCATAAATGTATGTCCCGATTCAAAAAACTTTAGGGTGAGCTTCCTGCACTTGAGTATATTTGGAGTTGACCAAAAGTATCAGATGTAGGAACAAACCCCAATTTTTATTTTGGTAGGCACAATTGCCTTTCTTTTTTTTTTTTTAAATATCTTTATTAGTATCATTTCCAAACATTACATTCATTTCTTATATCTAGGTGTTCTGTGTTATTAGACAACACTATCATCCTAATTTGGTAAATTAAATTAAAGATTTAATTAACATTTTATTAACAACATATTACATTTCATTTGCCGTAGCAGTTCAGTTTTTTTACAGGTGAGTTGATTTCACCTGCTTATAAGAGAAAAAAAAACGTTTTTAATATACTTTACCTAACTTAACCTAAACATATAACGCATTAATCGTGGCAATAGAAGATTGTAACGATTTTTGCCTGAAATTATTGATTATTTTATTTGACATTTGTTCCAATGTTTCAACATTGGATATTCTATGTAACTCATTGGTACTATACCAGGAAGGAAGCCTCAGAATCATTTTCAAAAATTTTAATTTGAATTCTCTGCAGAGCTTTCTTCCTGGTATTACAACAGCTAGTCCATATTGGTACAGCATACAACATGGCTGGCCTGAAAATTTGTTTGAATATCAAAAGCTTGTTCTTAAGACAAAGTTTTGATTTTCTATTAATAAGGGGATAGAGACATTTTACATATTTATTACATTTGGCTTGAATGCCCTCAATGTGATTTTTGAAAGTTAAATTCTTATCTAGCATGAGCCCTAGATACTTAACTTCATCGTGACAACATGTCTACTTGAAGGTTTCAAATAAAGAGCTTTTGGTTTATGTGGGAATATTATTAGTTGAGTTTTGGAAGCATTAGGAGAAATCTTCCATTTTTGCAAGTATGAAGAAAAAATATCCAACCTTTTTTTCCAATCGACTACAGATGACACGCAGGCTTCGACCTTTGGCGGAGAGGCCTGTGTCATCCGCAAACAAAGATTTTTGACATCCCTGAGGTAGCTCAGTAAGTCAGATGTGAAAATATTGTATAATATTGGTCCCAAAATGCTGCCTTGAGGAACACCAGCTCTTACAGGAAGTCTTTCAGATCTGGAGTTCTGATAATTAACCTGAAGTGTACGATTTGACAGATAACTTTGAATTATTCTAACAATGTATGTTGGAAAACTAAAGTTTTTTAATTTTACAATCAAACCTTCATGCCAAACACTGGTCGAATGCTTTTTCTATGTCTAGAAGAGCAAGACCAGTAGAATAGCCTTCAGATTTGTTGGAACGGATCAAATTTGTTACACGTAAAAGTTGATGAGGTGGTCGAATGTCCATGGCGGAATCCGAACTGTTCATTGGCAAAAATTGAATTTTCGTTGATGTGGGCCATCATTCTGTTCAAAATAACCTTTTCAAAAAGTTTACTGATGGAGGAAAGCAAACTGATTGGACGATAGCTAGAAGCTTCTGCAGGATTTTTGTCTGGTTTTAAAATTGGAACAACCTTAGCATTTTTCCATTTGTCAGGAAATATGCTAATTGAAAACATTTGTTAAATATATCAACTAAAAATGATAAGCTACTTTCTGGAAGTTTCTTGATGAGGATGTAGAAAATTCCATCATCGCCAGGAGCTTTCATGTTTTTGAATTTTTTAATAATAGTTCTCACTTCTTCCAAATCAGTCTCCCAGGCATTTTCGAAAACGTTCTCTTGATTGAAAATATTTTCGAACTCCTGAGTAACTTGATTTTCAATGGACTAGTAAGTCCTAAATTAAAATTGTGCGCACTTTCAAACTGCATAGCAAGTTTTTGGAGCTTTTTCGCAATTAGTTAGTAAAAAATTTGTTTTCCTCTTTCAATGCCGGTATTGGCTTCTGAGGTTTTTTCAAGATTTTCGATAATTTCCAAAAGGGCTTAGAGCCAGGGTCCAATTGAGAAATTTTATTTTCAAAATTTTTGTTTCTTAATTGAGCAAAACGTTTCTTGATTTCTTTCTGCAAATCCTGCCATAATAATTTTCATAGCATAATCGCGAGTGCGTTGAAATTGCCTTCTCCTCACGTTTTTAAGACGGATCAAGAGTTTAAGATCATCGTCTATAATCACGGATTCAAATTTTACTTCACATTTTGGAATTGCAATGCTCCGGGCTTCAACAATGGAATTTGTTAAAGTTTCAAGAGCATTGTCAATATCAAGTTTAGTTTCTAAAGAAATGTTAACATCAAGATTAGAGTCAACATACGTTTATATATATTCCAGTCGGCTCGTAAATAATTGAAAGTGGAGGCTGATAGGATTGAGAATCGCTTCTTGGGATATTTGAAATGTAAACAGGGACATGATCAGAATCAAAATCAGCATGAGTAATCAGTTGGCTACAAAGATGACTAGAGGTCGGTTAAGACCAAATCAATCGTAGATGGATTTCTAGAAGAGGAAAAACATGTGGGGCTATCAGGGTATTGAATTGAGAAATATCCTGAAGAACACTCATCAAATAAAATTCTGCCGTTGGAATTACTTTGAGAATTATTCCATGACCGATGTTTGGCATTAAAGTCACCAATGACAAAAAATTTTGACTTATTGCGAGTCAATTTACGCAAGTCAGTTTGGAGCAAATTAACTTGCTGCCCAGAGCATTGAAAAAGCAAATAGGCAGCTATGAAAGTATATTTACCAAACTGTGTTTCAACAGAAACACCTAAAGTTTCAAAAAACTTTAGTTTCAAATGATGAAAACAGTTGATGTTTTATACGCCTATGAATGATGATTGCAACTCCCCCACATGCACCATCAAGTCGATCATTACGATAAACAAAAAAGTTAGGATTTCTTTTGAGTTTAGATCCAGGTTTTAAATACGTTTCGGTAATAACTGCTATATGCACGTTATTAACCGTAAGAAAATTAAACAGCTCGTCCTCTTACCATTCAGAGAACGAGCATTCCAATTTAAAAATATTAAATTATTATTTGGATCCATTAGAAAAACGTAATCCAATAACAATTTTGATTTGTAAATTTTACACCAACTTGGACTGCTTCAGTCATAGTGGTGGCTTTGAACATTGCATCAATCATTAGATTCAATTGTTCAGTTAGAAAATTAAAATCAGAGGCAGACATGTCATGTGATTTCCCATTGGAATTTCCGGTAGACGAAGAAGCGGAGTTACCTGTGGCGGTAGGGTTTTTCCATTTGATTTGAAACAAGTACCATGGATCGAACAGGGAGGAGTCGAATTCCTGCTACGATATCGGCAAAGGATTTACCGTGGTAGATACATTCGAAATTGAAAGATTCGAACGCTACCCGACGGATTAAAATTAGTTTGTGAATGAGCATGATTATGATCTTCCTGCTGGGTATGATTCATGATCAAGCGATCGTTAACTGAAAAATGAGCATTGTTCGATACTCTACCAGGCAAATTCCGGAAACGACCGTTATCGTAACGGATATTATCTTTCATCTGCCTGCACGAGCCTCAATGACCCTTTGCGTGAAGGACAATTCCAAAAATTGGACTTATGGTTAGCCCCGCAATTACAGCATATGAATTTGGTGGTATCCTCCTTCACTGGACCAGACGTCTTTGGCGTGAGAAGAACCTCCGCAAATTCATGCATTTAGCATCCATGCGACACTTTTTGTACCATGACCCCACTTTTGGCCACCAAGCATCGCAGGATTACTTTATGAAAAGTGCTTGCTATATCGTCGCGAACGTCCACCGTAGGACTCGTCCCATGTACACGCCCATAACTGGAAACGATTTTGCATATTTGCATCGGAGCGAATGTTGATTAAATGCAGAAGGCCGTTGAGAAAACATAATGATTTGAGACCATCGAGGTCTGGGGCAGCTGAATGACCTAGGAGATGAAAATTAAAAAAAAAAATAGATTTATTTAATACTACTGGCTTATATTTTTATTTAACGTTACCTTTTTGGAGATCCACTGCAATTCCAAGGTATCCTCAATTACTGCTCGCGAGAGATTTTTAGCAATTCGCAAATGTTTGTCGTAGCGTGTACATGTGGAACAAGGGTCTGTGCTGATCGTTTCAGGATGGGATGAGGTTTTGCGATGCTGAAGTGCAGAAACACAAACTTCACATTCTTCCTTTCCCAGTTTTACTAACGAGATTTTTTTTTATAGGCACTCCGTGCTCGTGGCCACTACTGGTGCCGGACTCAGTTGATCTGTAGCTTCTTATCGATACAGATCTATTTTCAACTTATCTATATTTACATCTAGTTTCACTCTCTCCTACTCTTTTACTCTCACACCGAGCAGGTAGGAGAAGCTCTGCTATTAGTGAGGCTAGCTGCCAGTGTTGCCACAAGTACAGATTTATCTGGAAAGGTACAGATTTTTTGATAGTTTTTGGTACAGATTCTGTATGGTACAGATTACAGATTTTCACGAAAAAGTACAGATTGGTACAGATTTTTGGAATTGGTAATTTTGTAACACAAAATCCAAAAAAAATCGTGAAATTTGTAACTAATTTTCGCAAAACTATAATTGAAGGATACCATTTCCATAGAATTGAATAATAATTATATTACAAGTGAAATTTTTTCACTAAAAACTATATTAAACTTCTAAGTTCATAAGGATTTTAAGAAATTTTTCAACAATTTCTATTGAATGTGGTACAGATTTTGGGTACAGATTTCTAGAATCTATGGTACAGATAAAAAAGATTTTTGAGCCTTCGGTACAGATAAAAATGTGGCAACACTGCTAGCTGCCTGCGAAGAGGATCAGTTTGTCTCAGTCACCATCTGATACTGACAGAGGATGGATGTGCTCCCCAAAGCACGGTCCTCCGTGAGGCGTCTTCTGGTGCCTGGACGGGTTTTTCGTGGAGGGGCTGGGAATCGAACCCATGACCTTCCGCTTATGAAGCGAAAGCGTTACCTCAAGGCTACAGACCCCCTACTAACGAGATTTTCATTTCTCGCATTTTTCTGCAGTAAAGAGCGTACGTTGCTGTAATGTCGTGCGTGTCCAGGAAGTTTTGATGCATATTTTTTTCGGATAGATCAGATGGCAGGTACAATCGGTTGGGCGCGTGCGCTCTGCGGTAATGGGAAACCGTTGGACCGTACGACATTATGTGCTTTTGGATTGCATCACGCTTCTCCGTGCTTCGCTTATACTTTCCGCGTTGTGATGTTTTTGGGGGATCTTGTTCAACACACCGATAAATTATGTTGCTAAACAAGTAAAAAAATCTCAAATTGTGTTTATAAGCCAAGTAAGGGAAATATACTTACCCACAATTGTTGCCGTAACCCAGAGTGTTCAGAAAAAATCTCCGACACACTTTGACCGAAGAACCGTTCGATTCAGCCAGATGAAACACAAAGCTATTGAATTTCTTTGGATCATCTTCCTCGTACTTGTAGCGACGCCGTCTTTGAACATCCACGCGTTGCACGCTCTGGCGAATATAGCTGGTTTGCTCTCGTGAATCCAATGCCCAGAACACCGTGTTATGACGAATACGGTCTTCCTTCGAGATTTAAATCCCGCAGTTCAATTTACACCCACAATCGACAAGCTTTACTTGGTGCAATAAACGGCGCTTCTTAGCGTTGTATCTCGCTTTCAATTCTTTTTTCGTTCTATTGCGTTTTTTGGCGAATTCATCTACGGCCGTATAACTGAGTCCATTTCATCACTCCCCGTCGCATATTCAGTGTTCTCCAGCGATTTCAAATAACTTACCCAATGCTCGGGGTACGTCTTCGGTGGAAACAGAAAGCTGCCGTCGCCGCCAGCATTGCCGTCACAGCCGTCCTTATCATCAAAGCCAGCGAAGTTGTCTTCAGATCCCGCGTCATTGTCCAACGGGTCGCCATCGGCCAAATTCCTGCACTCATCCTCGGAACTATCAGAAGTACCATAACTCTTCAAATAATCGAGAGCAGACATTTTCGCGACTTTGAATGAGGGCACCAAACTTTCAAAACAACAATAATTCACATGTTAAGACTGATGCATCATAGTAGGCACGGATACTGTTATGCGTTTATTCTCGTACATTCAAGAGCAAATAAACGCATATCAGTCACGCGTACATTTTCCCGTATAATAACTAATTATTTGAGAAAATTATTGAACAAAATGTATGTAATACTGTAATTAATAGTTCATTGCACCATTGGAGTGCAAATTCGGCTGCGAAAACATCGCATTTTCAATTTAATTGGAGTGAATAAAGCATGAAAGTATTCACGACTTCCATCGCGTTTTTCTTAGGTGCGCTGTTTTGCTAGTGAGACTGGTATGCATTTATGGGCAGTGTAGGTGTTTTGTTTTACAGGCGTTATAAACAATCCCAAACATCCGATAGCAATACTGTCCTCCAAGTGTGAAGCTTATTTAGATAGCTTTTTTTTCATGTCCACTGTTATCACCCAGATCTAATCAGAGCTGTAGCAGAAGATGATAAACAGACTTTCATGATGCGCTGCGGAGAGCAATAAGTGAGAAATACTCTTTATTTTCTCAAAATTCAACCCATGGCCACTCTTCCTTTTAAGGGATCCGAAAGTCTCACCAAACTCAAACAGCTCTTCACCTCTTCACCAGGTACGAAAAAATTCAGTCAATGCCTCGTAACAGCCATAAGAACTGCGGTGAAATCTAGTTGTCATTATACCTACTCGAAGACCTCAATTGCCTGTCCATTGTATGGAAGTTAATACGAGTCAGCAGCGCAGGTGCATCGATCCCGCTATTCAGAAGCTTAGCTACGAAAGTATATTGCTGGGTTTTACGGCGCTCATTTCAAACTTCCAGCGGCGGCGGTAACGCGCAGATAGTATGCACGCAATTCAAACGCAGCGTCAAAATTTAAGTAGGCGTGGATTTCTCTTGTTCTTTAAGCACGCGAATGTTCCAAATTTGCTAAATCTGATACAATTGATGGTTTTTATTATCACTGCGACGGTCTTGGATTTGTCTTGCAGAGCACAGACAAATCACCTGCTGCAATGAACGATTCCAAGAAGCCGGTATCGGCTCGTTATATTTACGATGTAGTCTTATGGATCTCGCCAGGGAGATTCGTCAGCGTAATACGACTGAAGCTGCACTGCATTCTCTGATATTCATGAAGGATGATAGGACGTCCATATCATCGGAAGCATTTTTGAAGTATTGGTCGTCTAACGGGTGTTTCATAAAAATTGAGAATTTTTTTCAGTCATATAGTAAAATTCTCCTCGAGGAGAAAAAAATGTACGTTCTTTACTTTAATTACTTTATTACTGTGATCCTCCGCCGATACCACTTCTGTTAACCTCTTTCTGAGTTCTTCCAAAGTGTATCGAAACCACTGAAACACTAGCAATATGGTCGATTAGCTACCAAGCTTCAACAATTCGTCTACCTCAGCCAAGAGTTCAGCCATGACCTGTTTTACGAAGCGCTACACTCTGTCGACGCGACGTATCGACAGGCCCTGGTCCAGATTGTATTCCACTGGCTTTCATCAAACATTATGCAGCATGTAGATGTATTTTCAACCAATCGTTCCAAGAAGCTTGGATCCATCAACACAATATTCAGTCCGGAAATATGCACAGAGTGGACTGTGGAGTTTGATTAATCACCGAAAGGAATCACCCTCACGCGATGCTCTGTACAACTTACCCAGGCAAGTGTCGTTCGCAAGTGACAGTAGTGAGATCATTCAGAGATGCCAACCAGTTTGCTGTGATCAATTCTATGGAAACTCTCCGACGCAGCGGATTCTATAGCTCACATGGACAACTACCGACTAATCTCCATCCTGAATAATTTTTTGTCCAATAATTTTTTGTCCAAGGTTTTCGAAAACGGTTGCTAGACTTGTTAAACCCAGCTGTTTAACCGATGATCTTGAAATTTTAACATGGCTTCATCAAAAAAGGTCGACACTTTCCCAATATTATGACCTTCAACCAGCTCCGTTCTAGAGAACGTTGAGAAGTGTCAGAAAGTTGAATCAGTTTATGTAGATCTCTCCAAAGCTTTCAATAGGTTGCTCACGGACCATTATAAAGCTAAGTTGAACCACCTTGGACTTCCCCCGTGGATTGTAAACTGGTTGAAATTGTATTTATCTTCTAATTCCATGCTCGGTTTCCAGTGCGCAACACCGGCAAATTTTCGACGACGTTTTCGCACTGAAGACATTGTACTACTGTACGAAGTCCACGAATTAAGTATGAACGAATCCAAAAAACGTTTTTGTTCGATTTTCCTTGCTACGTCTGCCCTGGGCCAATCCAGATATTACCAACATACGACTGCAGATGTGGCGTTATTGCACTGGAAAACACTGTCAAAACGCCGAAACTTCAGAGATTGTTCATATTTGACATGACAAATCATCATTTGCATGCTCAGAAAATTAATATTCATGCTTCCCCTCTGGCAACTGCGGCAGGCACTAACTTTTCATGGACTCCTGCACATCGACCGCAATGGATATTATACGCTTGAATAGATGTTGCAGATAATTCAACGGAGTTTAGAATTTTGTTTTAATTTTTTGTATAGATAGGCAATAATTAAAAAAAAAAGAATTATAAACATTTGATCATGTGAATGGTTTCCCGTCTAAGATGTTGATCAAATAAATAAATAAATAATAAATAAATAATAAATAAATAGGTTCGTTCAAGTACGTTCCTTCCAATGCAATAACCAATATGATTGAGATGTTTCGATCGATGGAATATTTTATAAACCACGTTTTTAGAAAAGCTTATCCCATAACTTGTTCAGTCTATGTCAGCCAGCAAAAGTGTTTATCAGACCATGAAGCCGTATACACCCTCAAAAGATTTACCAGCAAGAGCAAATTTCAAATCATCGCATATCTAAATGCGCTGCTGACAGAAAGGCAACATCGTTAAAGAACAATGCAAATACCTAGGGCGAAGATTGCAGCAGTTATGGAATATCTGATGGAGAGCGATGTGAATCGGTAGGTTATAAAGAAAGTCAGCTCTCTGAAGGTTGACGTTCCGCAAGTGAAGAAGATAAGATCCAAAACTCTGTTGAGATTATGAAGATGTCTGTTGGATAGTGTCATGTTGAAGGAGTCGAAACCGTCACTAAATTATCCGGGGGCCATGAGACGAGGATGTTGGGGTTAAGTGTTACTATCAGTGAGGATTTTTGGCACTTCAGTGCCCAAATAAGTAAATAAAAAAATAAGTATACAAACATACTTAGCGGGCAAAAGATACGAAACAGTTGACCACGAGGGTCAGTATTGTATCCGGAAAACATACGTCAGTGCCGTTCAGCCTCTTGTGCGCCTTCTCCAATATTCATTGGAAGAATAAAATCATGTTTTTAATTAAAACAACTGAATTCGTTGAAGAAAATCACTATCTGACTGATAAAATCTCATTTTTTATTGAACATTCGTAACAACATTTTCAGCTATCATTTGGAGATTGTCTATGTTGAATAAAATATTAATAAGAGCTTAATTTAGTTTTACCAATAATGTTGTAATGTGATAGTGTTGCCTAACACAAATCCCCTAGATATAATAAATATCGTTTTGTCTCAAATTCCGAACACTCGGTTTTTGTATCGCGATTTGGTTGAAATGTTTCGCTGAAATATGTCATCTAACAACAAGAAAATGGCAGTCAATTGCAATTCAATTTTAACGTCTTCCAATCTATTTTATATCTCGGGATTGGTGATGATTCTCTGGTTTCACACCAGTAAAACTAGCTCAGATAAATTTATTTTCTAAATTACTCATTTGAATACGATTTTTTCGTGCCGTTCGGAATATGAGACAGAATGAACAGAGTGTTCGGCATTTGAAACAAAATGGAATTCCATACTTTTACGTAAAAACAATACTAAAATCAATTAAATCAACATTATTATCGGCACACCCAACAGTTAACAGTTAGACTTTGTGAATAAATTGAGATTTTTACAAATATCAGCCTATTCAAGCATTTGAAGTCACCGCTGGCCTAAAGTGTGCCGAATATGAGTCAAAACAGTAAAGTGTTTAATGATACTAATAAAAACAAATTAAAAAAGGTGTGCTGTTGCATAATTGTATGCGAACTGATGACATTTGTCATGCAGTAAAATTTCAATTTTTTATGTTTGATGAACAAAGAACCACAAAACATTAATTAACCCTGCTTTAATGCACACGCGATTGTCACAGTGAGCTGACAAATGATTGATGAAAATCGGTTCGAAAAACATCCCACATTTCCGAGCCCTTGCACTGCATTTGTTTCCCCGTATATCAACTGAACAAAACCTCATTACGGCGTCAAACTCGGCACCAACAGAGGCTCATTATGACCCACCGATGCAAGTGCCCTCTCCTCGTCTGACCCAGCTGACGATGGCCCAACACAAACAACTTCGGCCAGCTACACAACCAATCAGGTCAAGGATCCGGGAGCAGAACACAATGAACTACGCCGCCATTGTTGTTGCCTGCACTTCTGCCTTTCGCAACTCCTTGCTCTTCCGGCTGAAGTGGGATCGATGTCAACTCAAGTGCCTGTGGCAGCCAAATGCAGCCACTTGGCCATCATCAACTGCAGGAGCATAACGTTCGTGTTATCTAGTGGGGGGAGGGGTTGTTGTGGGTGTCTCCGTTATGCAACGAATCGAACCCACAACGATCCGACAGCGCTGATGGCGAGAAACGGAGAAAACATGCAAAAATAATGAGCATGTGGTTGGATGCTCGAGTTGGGAAAGCCTTTTTCCTACGATGGATGCAGAACGGTGCGGCTTTCAGATACACTGGTCTGCAAGCACAACTACTGGAATCAGTTGATCATGATATCCTGAAAAACTATTCTTTATGACACGTGCTATGCTTTGTTTCCATAGATTTTATGAATGATTAAAAAAACTTAGGCAAATCTGTTTTACTCAATTGATACACGCCCTCAATCAAACTTCACTAGAGTGTCCCAAAAATTCACTCTGTCAGAAAACTTGAGTGCTCTACCTTTGAGAAACTGTGAAAAATGACGTCTACAGAATGCCCAATTTTTTTTTTTTTTAAGTTGTTTACTAATACTTTTTAAAAAAAACATGTATAATTTGCCGAATTTCGCGATATCCATTTTCAACTGTGTGATTTACACAATTTGACATTTCTTAAAGGTGTCATTTAATATGTAAAAAATGCAAAGTTTTCTTATTTTTAAGCAAAAAATGGCATGAATCTCTGGGACCTCGTACTGCATTTTGTTTCCTGTAGGTAAAAAACATGTTAGAAAACAATCTTTAACCGATTTTTTCATCATGAATTATGTAAACAATATTAAGCAATTTTGAAATACCGTTCCCAATTAGTGGCATAAGGATACATCAAGAAGTCTTTTCATAGTTTTCCCTTATAAATATATCATATTTTCATAGCTAAAATAATATACTAATATTGAGTTCGGTACAGTGCACCCTACTCTTCACTCAAAGTCACAGTATCTAAACAAGTTGTATCCTTCCCACATGAATCGACCAGAAATATGATGAGCACGTTAATTAGAAAAGTTCCTGCCTCTCGTCAACAACATTGGCTCTTCCAAAATACGTGCCTACGGCGACGACGGCAAGAGGGAACGAGAGTACCTTCCCTGACATTGATAACAAAGGATTACGAAGTTACACTGTGGAACAACGTTGACGTAACGGAGAAGGCATAATTTGCGGCTCGGAAATGATAACAATGCTGCAAGTAGTTAGGACAATTTTAATTAGCAAGATTCTTTGCGGATATTTGCCACTTATTGCAGGTTAACACTAATAAAGAGCATCGGCAGGTTTGGAGGTTAGGAAAAATAGTTATAATAAGGATTCGATCCACTGATGGAAGCTAATTTAATTACCTTCCCTCTGTAGGTTATAGAATTTCGACAATAACCGTCGAGGAGAAAATACTCTAGAGGATCAAAGAAGTAGGTAAACAGCTTGGGCAAGTGAAATGTGGTTGAACTGTATTGCAAGTCTCTACAGGGTATTCAATAAATTTGAATGCACTTTAAACATGTGTTATAAAATGAAAATACGAGATATTCTTAAGTCAATTTATAATAAAGCAATGTTTATTGTTAACCTTTAGGGCATATTAGCTGGGAGCACCGCCCTTTGTGCTGAATGACGAGCTTGGGACGTTTCACAAAAGAATGGCACGCGGCACTAACATGGTCCATTGGTATCTCGTTCCAGATCTTTGGAATGAGCTTCTTAAATTGGTTCATAGTGCTCACTTGGTGTTCGCTCTGCTTGGCCAGCATGTACGACCATACATAAAGGTCCAGGGGATTAAGCTCCGGTGAGCTGGGGGCTACAAAATCCTATCGAGTAAATCAGTCACCGTGTGGGCCGTTGCATCGTCCTGTTGAAAGACATAATGATCCTTCCCGTAGAGGATCTGAAGTGACGGGGCCGCAACCATCTCCAGAATCTCGATCTTATAATGCTGCGTTGACGTTTTACTCGATAAACATCAGTGAGAGCTTCACATGCCGAGATACGGCCCTCCAAACCATCATCGACACGGCGTTTTGGAACCGCAAGATGTTTATGAGAAACGGAGGGATGCTGGCGAACGTCGGGCTTGTCTATATTCGTCGATTTCTCCTCATCGTTGCTCTCTTTGCGTTGTTTCAGAAAACTATTATTTTTTTGTAACATATTTTCGCGATGTAGGATGAAGATTCACTATATCTTGCTTCATTAACAAGAATCATTACAGATTCTTCTTCTTCTTTCTGGCGTTACGTCCCCACTGGGACAGAGCCTGCTTCTCAGCTTAGTGTTCTTATGAGCACTTCCACAGTTATTAACTGAGAGCTTACTATGCCAATGACCATTTTTGCATGTGTATATCGTGTGGCAGGTACGAAGACACTATATGCCCTGGGAAGTCGAGAAAATTTCCAACCCGAAAAGATCCTCGACCGGTGGGATTCGAACCCACGACCCTCAGCTTGGTCATGCTGAATAGCTGCGCGTTTACCGCTACGGCTATCTGGGCCCATCATTACAGATTAATCTAGATTAATCTAATTTAGCGAAGTTATTAGCGAAAAAGGATCGATGAAGACTGCTTATGTCAGTTAGGCCCTTATGCAGTAACAGAGTAGAGCTTTACTGCGACGTCGCAGTACTCTTTAATCATGCGCGGTAAACAAACAACAAATGAGAGCAAGTCGACATAATGCGCATGGTGCGTACTGACACAACGATGAAAGGTTTTATTCGAACTTATTGAACACCCTGTACTTTCACTTAAAAGTCTCTAATGTCTCTTTTTCTACCATAATGATGTCTAGGGGCACTTTTTCCTTCTTTTTGTGAATTAAGCATATCTCTAGAAGTTTGTACGAAACCTTCATTCCAAACCTTCATAATTTTTAACTAATCGTGTAGTACACGGATAAATCAGACTACCCAAAAAAAAAATAGTTCTTTGAACTCAAATTTGGGTAAACTGC
>NW_018734664.1:0-36339 GCF_002204515.2 Aedes aegypti
TGTTCTTGTAAGTTCTTCCCCTGATGGGAAGGGGAAGAATAAAAATACTCCTTGTTCAGGTTAGCTGGTGGTAGATTATGGTATATAGTGATCATTTCCGTGTTTGTTAAGTGTGCATAATGTCATGGACATAATATTAGTTCTTTTCAACTAAGTTCGTCCAAATCTAGTTTGTCTTTCTGTTGTTAAGGAAATGATCTCTTCTCTATTCAATCTTCTCTTTTTAATTCCTTTTCCGGAGTAGTTGTTCGAAAGTAGCAGTGGGCGGGGGTCTCACTTTGATTTCTACTTTTACGTCCCACTGTAATATGCTAGGATAACATATTGATTCTTGAATGGGGGGGAAATTTGTAATACTAGAGAGCTGGGTTTAGTTTCGAGCTTCAGTTACGAATTGAAAAGCTATGTGGCTTGTGGTCTATAGTTGGCTATCGTTTTATCAAGCAAGGCTTTAACCGGCTTGTTGTTTCGAGATCATTTAGGGTGCATATAAATTAGTTATATTCTGACTATGGAAGGTACCTATTTTGAATTCCGCTTGGGGCTTCAGTATTCAAGTCGTTTTCGGTCCCAATCGCTCGAGCTGTATGAGAGCGATGTAGGCCTCAGTCTAACGTGGATGAGTGCGAAACCTCAACCGGCCGAAAAGGTTCGGGAAAATTTAAGCGGGGTTGGATCTCGAAATCTTTGCCCCGGTACAAGTTCCTTCTCGTTGTTTCCTGTCGACCCTTGAGGCTAGGACAATAAATTTTAGGTGTTGGATGGAGGGGTGTTTAATTTGGTATCTCGTCGTCCAGCTTTCAGGCAATTAGGGTCTTAATTTTTCCGAAACGCTGCGGTTGGGCTCTACACTCCTTATCGTGGTCTTGTCTAGGATGGGAATTTATGACATGGAGAGACTTTCGTGGGATAAGGGCGGGCAGTGACCCTAGGGTGTTCAGCTCAGCAGTATGGAAGAAATTTCGCGATGAAATTTATTGAGGAATTTTCATTCTCCATGGCGGACAACCAATCCGCCCCAAGCCATCGAAGGGGTAAAGTGGAGAAAATGTTTTTCTTCTGTAATCTATTGTTTTTATTAAGGTGAAGGTTAGACGAGAGTGCCCTATTTGGTGGTAAATTTGTCTTTTACTAAAAACAGAAAAAAAAAAAAAAATTATATATGTTAAATAAGTCAACATTGGTGTGGTTTTTGTTCTTGTATGATAGTGTGACCCTTTCTATTAAAAGTAAATCAAATTGTTTGTGTTTTTTCTATGTCATGACTGTATCATTTTTGCTCTCCATCATTCTTAGTTTCATTTATCTTGTGTGCACCACAGATGAGTTCAGTGAGGTTAATTCAATTTGTTACGAGCTAGTTATAGACTAAAACTTGATTTTCACATATTTTTGGGGGGTGTTTGAACACAAGTTTCGTTTCTAGCTTGAGAAAAAGTTTGTTAGCCAATATTGTGTGAAGGTTGTGTACTGTGGGATTGTCTGTGGGTGGAGTACTGGTTTTTCTAAAATTATTAGTTTTTATAGAAATTAGTTAATTTAAGTGGCCGCTATACCGCAGTCAATACTGGGATGGCCTTTCCACCGGGGTGACTGCTCGTTTCGCGCTATTTTATCCGGTTTCGTTAGGGTGCGGGGCTGGACTGATGAGCGGTGATTGAAGCGTGGAATCGTAGTCGATCATAGCGGTGAAAGTATGCTGTCTCGATGGCCCTTAGAAGTGAGTGGGAGAGTTAGATTTCTTTGAAGAATTTATTCGGTTAGCTTAATGGATTGGGTTGAGTTCGTGGCTTCTGCACCGACTGCTAAGAATGAACGGGACAGTTATCAGAGAGTTCAGAAAGTGCCTCGCTGGTGTTGTCTCAGAACAAGTAAATCGCGAGGGTGGAAACAAGGAGCACGATTAATTTTTGCCGGGGTTGGCGGTTTAGTGGGGGGCTGGCAAGAGATGTCGCTGTTTTTGATGAAAAGGTTTCTTCCATGCCTTTCATGTTTGCCCTTTCGGCAGTTTCATTCTCAGCATTCCTGAGTGACATTATGGGACTTTGGAATTTCCTGGATGCTTACCAGTTTTCCACCCATTCTTGTGCAAAGTTTTTTCCGGTTGGACGCTCATTAAAACCCGTTTATAGTGAGCGGTGGATTTACCGTTTTTGGTAGTTTGGAAAGAGTAAGTTGTGGTGGGTTAGAGGGGACCATTCGTTGTCCATCAAGGCCGGGAAGGTTTTCGATCCAGATGGCGCGATTCTTAGCAGTAGGGTCCATCTGAAAGCTTCAGTCACGGCAGGAGGGTGGTGAAAGGGGTAGGGTGGAAGAAAATGTTGGGGAGAAGCATCTGGGTGTCGAGGGGGGGGTACTCGAACGAGTCATTTTGGTTCGGCGAGTCGTGAATAGGGTGAAAGTGCGGTCGGAGCATTCATCGTGTTTGTTGGGTTGGTTGGGTGTAGGAAGGAGAGGAGGGTGGAGGGGCAATGTCGCACGGTGGTTTAAGCATGGGATATATTTGGTGGTATTTATATTGGGGGACGTGGTTAGATTAGAGTTGTTTGTTTAGCATGGTTTTAGTTTGATTAAGATTTGGTGGATGTTCAGGACTTAGGCGGTTTTAAAGGAGTTCTTTTAGAATGGTAATTCGATTTGTCGTGGGAAGCGGTTTTGTTTATGGGTAAGGAGAATTTTAATGGTAGTGGTAGAATAAGTGATGAAGAGGGCAAGTTCTCCGGAAGTAACGCGCTTTTTTCGTTCCTAAGGTGAGAATGTAAGTGTTGATTGTTGGCGATCGATATGAGCGAGAGGGTCAGTTTCGGCAGTGCCTGTAGTACAAAAGTTTTGGCCGAGGACACGCATAGAGTCGAAGCACTGCTACTTTCAGTGCTCTTGTTGATTCCAGTGGGAAGAAACACGAGATACCGGCCGGGGTCGGGTGGGTCAGTTGTTGTTCCTGGAATTGTATGATTTAGGGGTCAGGGCAGAGTCTGGCAACTCCCTTAAGGGATGGAATCGGCGTCTTGACCGGATAACTTTCTTAAAGTTTCAAATTCTCTCGGAAGTAACGTCCTTGAATGAGAAGAAGCACATGTTTTTCAGGCGGTTTATGACGACAATAGCTGAACGGGTTACGTACAAAAGTTCGTGGTATGTGTAAAAGGTCGTCTCAAGTGTATATTAGTTCACCTGAGGAAGAGATTCAAGTTCGGGAGTTTAGGATGAAGATTTGTTTTGGAATTTCCCTGCAGTCCAAGTGAAGGTCATGTGATGAGAAGGGAACGGGGAGAATTGCCGTCTATCTGTGCACTTTTGGGGTTGGTGCGGAAAGGAGAGGCTTTCTCAGATATATTTTTAGTTTCTACGTTTTTAACAAGATAATGATTGTCTCAAAGAATATTTGAACGCTTTTGATTGAAAATAGCTAGACTTTATGGTTTAATTGTCCGTTTGGTGACGGAGAGGGAAATTTTCTTCAGAATTACGTGGAGGATATTACCGAGAGTTACCCGTGTTTTCACTCTAAGTGCCGTCGGTGCCTAAATATGGGGTCATGGTAGGCAATTAAATTTTGTCGCATGGATACCTAATGGTTGGGTGGCAGGAGTTATCTTCGTTATGATTTTGCGCGAGCTTCTTCTCACGGCTTAGAGGACTTCGACCAGGGCAGGAGAAGGGGAATCCGCAATTATAGTTCTATATGCGCCTAATTGGCGGGGCTTATAAATTAAGTTCTAATTTCTTGGAGATTGCCTCGTCAGCGGTATGTGTCTTAGTCGTTGGCGAGGCCTCTCTGCCAGGGCCAGTATATAAGCAATTAATGCACTGTCACGAGTTACGCCGTCCGTGTTCCGAAATTATTAGCTTTGCGTGAGTATCGAGAATGCTCATTATTTTCCAGTAACGATCGCCTTCAATACCTGCGAATCATACGCATATGCAGGAAGAAGTTCATAAGATTCATTTGCTCTTATGTCACATTAACTGAAGTTTTGATCACGTTGCGGGGAAAGAAAAAATATTGCACTGCCGTGCCAAATGGAAACTTCACTGGACCGCTTTTCGTCTAACGGGATAATCGATTCAGGTAGAGTGGTACGCGGCGATTCAGTTGGAATGTCTGGGCTCTGCTAATTTTGATTTTTCTAACTGGTAAAGATTGTGGAATTCAAATGGGAAGTTGGGTATTTGCATAATTTCAACTGGGGCATTTGAAATCCACCAACGTTACTGTACTGAGCAAGTCCAATGGGTTGGTGGTAGTAATGTGTGTTCTGATAGTCAAGGCTAATTTTATTGGGATAAGTAAGAATCGTAATCTGACTAATGGAGTGCGCGGATATAATACTAGATCTATAATATGGTTAATAATTGACAATGTTACGTTTCTTTTAATGTAGATTAGGAGGGACGAAGCTGGTTTAATTGTTTCTTTACAGCTTATTATATTATTTGCTATAGCGTTATTACTTTCGTAACTTATTTAAAATCTGGATGCCAAACTTTATAATTAAGATAGCCTAACTTTTTTGTGTTATCGTAAGGTGAATCTTGACTTGATGGGGCGGAATGTGGAGAGTTGCATTCGGATGGTGCAGCTTCCGTATTATATCTTGTGTTTGTGCCAGGCGTATAAAACATCAAGGTGTTTTCGTTTGCATGTTGAAAACTAAAGTTTTGGTGATGGAACTCTATGTGTTTTTTGTAGAATGCGCATTAATCTTGATAATTATAACTCTCATAGCTTGCGTATTAGCCGTTTTCATATAGCCTTTCTGGAGCACAAAGACTAAATTTGCTTTCCAAAACTGATATTTGTGCGAAATTTGAATACGTTTGCCGAATAGATTATAACATAGATTTTTTGTATTCTGTGACTTTTCATGCCAAAGAATCGGTCTTATCGGGAATTTAAGTTCCCAAAGTAATTCAACGGCGGAGCAGAATGTTTATTTGATTGATTGTGGTTCTTTTATCCGGCTCTTAGGGGGTGATCTTTGTTAGGTCAAGTGAGTTATCGGCATTTCCATGGACTTTTGATTCTGAATGCATTGCCCTGATCACTTTTCATTTTCCATTTGACGGTTTCACCGTGATCAGTTGTTTCATTATTTCGAAACCGATACTAGGTATAGTTCTGAAACGTTATATATGGACTTTGCTAATCTTGTATTGTTAAACATATAATTTCCAAATATTATAACTTGATATTGATCAATGCGTGGGTCTGAACTTTCACAAATTGACCATTGTTTGATTAGCAGTGAGGCATTTCAATTTTCAAAATGTGAAGTGGGAAATATTTGTAATCTTGTGGATTTATAGACGGGAGGTGGGATCTTAAAATCGCGGGTTGGATCGTCTAAACACTGTTGTTAGTGAGAAGGCCTATTTCATACGGCACTCGCGAAGATCTGGGTGATAAAAAAAATCAAGGTAAAGTTGCTATCAATTAAGATACAATTGATTTTTTGAAAAAAAAGGATTTCTGGGTCATTGTGACTCTCTGGCGCTTTTGGGATAATTGATATAATTTTGAAAGTCGAGCAGTCAGAAACCAATGGATCGGGAATTTGAAAGAGGAAACCAATTGATTGCTAACTATTTATTGCGATTATTACGAGCGTCGAAACAACTTGCCATTTGCAGTTTTGAAAAGCGCGTAGAAATTTTATTATATTAGGAGCTTACTAGTCAGTATGAAAGATCAAAGTTATTATTCTGCAGGAGGTTTCGAAGATATCTCAATCAATGTGAACGTTTCTCGAAATGGCATCGTATCGCGGTGAATTTGGAAGAAGGAGAACTTATGTTAGATAAGAAATAGGTCAAAATTAGAAAGCATCCTAGGCGATGATAGGATATATTCTTATCATTCTTCAATCAGACATCCAGAGATGTTGTCTTATGCATGGTCCTATTTTTGAGTATACTTCCATAATGTTTTTCAATTAGCGATATTTTCCTGACTAAATTGGACAAATTGCTAAATGTGTTCTCCATAGTTTTAAAAATCGCTGCAGAAGCTTCTAGCTATTCGTCGGCAAAGATTTGCTTATCCTTCCATTCAGTAAATTCTTTGCAAGTAATGGTCATTTTTGAATCAGTAATTGATGGGTGCCAGCATCATACGGAAAAATTCGGAATTTGTTGCGCAATAAAAGTTCGGCTATTCCGCCATGGACCATTCGACCTTACCATCTAAACTTTTACGTGTGGAACGGTGACCTGGTGTAGGGGTTTAGAACACTCAGCCTCTTTTCATCGTTTTGCCGAGGGAAACCGTGGGATCGAATTGATCCGCTGTACATAGGCATCTTATGACGTTAAAAAGTTGATAGTGTCTATTGACTTTCCTGGTCGTAAGGGGGAATATCGATCGGCCGTTGGTTTGTTCCCGTTAGATGAACTAGGCTCGCTAGGGTAAAAATCGGTCGTTTAATAAAGTCAAATTTCGGAAGGTCACTTTTACGTGTGGATACAGAATTTGATCGCGTTCCAACAAACCTGAAGATTATTCACTGGGTTTACTCTTCTAGGACATTAGAGGGAAACAGCAATTCGGAGGATCGTGTTTCGGCATGAAGTTAGATCGTAAAATTTAGAATTTAGGCTTTAATTTTTCCTAGTGTATCAACATTGTTGTAGAGATAATTCAAAAGATATCTGTCAAATCGTCGACAGCTTGTATGGTAAATATCGAATTTGGCAGATTTTTAAAGACGGTTCCTCGTAAGAGCTGGTGGGTCGCTCATATCGAGCACCTTTTAGGGCCCCTATTAATATCAAGGCAGCTGTCTTTTATTTGAGAACTTCATAGTGACAGTGTTGTCCCAATGTGTAGGGGGTGGCACCGAGAATAAATTGGGGTCTGATGGAGAGTTAGTATCTTAGGCTCAAGGGCGTAGATACAGGAATTTAACCTTTCAAAATCACACTTGAGGGGAATCATATGGGCCAATGAAAGACGATAATTATGTAAAATGTCTGGTGGATCCTTACGTGAATATGAGGAGAATCAAAACATTGGTCTTAGGCGAACAATTCTTTGTGAATAGGTCCAGAAATAATTCAGGGCGCCAGCGGGGCCGATGTTGGTATGGCCGTAGGCTCAATAGGTGGGCGCTTAGCTGGTGTTGAAATACGCCAGAGCAAGGAAAGGCTCTGCCGGAGATTTGCATAATTAAATATTTTGGAATATGAATTATTCTGAAGCTCCTTCCCTGTATATAGTACCAAATGAGGTTCTAGAACTTCGCAATGTTGGGGATGGACATGTGGAGAGGAATGTCGAGATAAAATCATCAATAGGGTCGAGGCAAAGAAGGTCGTTACAGATTCTTCTTTGCACGATTAAGTGTGTTGGAGGGTTGAAGTGTGTAGGTTAGAGTATACTTCAAAGCGGTGTGTTTTTTTTTCTCTTATATTTTAGCAGGTGTAAATCAACTCCCTGTAAAATAGATGGTCTTGAACTGCTAGGCGGAGAATGGAAGGATGTAATATGTTGTTATAACTAAAAGTGTGAAATGAAGAAGGCTTAGATTTTTGTTTTATGACCTGTTGTGGTTGTGGCGCAGGGAAGCTACCCTAGATAGTTAAGAAAGTGAAGTTTGTAATCATTTTGGAATGTACTAATGAAGAATATTTATTATAAAGATAGTATGTGGCTATTGTTTTGTTCAGTGATGGGGCTAGTGAAGAAAGGTTTTCTGCTGAGGATTCAAGATACATTGATTTTGAAGAGACGTTGATGCTGCAGCGCCTTCCCTGGTCAGTTAGTGCATATGAATTACTATAATGATACTGCCAGAGTATTGATATACAGTTGTGGTACACAAAATGTCGCATATTAAATATGTGCAATTAATGTTGAGCGCAAAAAAGCTTATTATAATAGCGATGTATATTTAGGTTGTACATTGTTTTTTTGTTGCGTAATTTTTCCTGTCCAGGTTTCACCCTACTCCAAGGAGCTAAAGCGAAAAACGTATGCCGTGTTGTTGAATGATTCTGACGCCAAATGATAAGAAAGAAAACACAGAGCACGAACAAGACGACGGTGGCACGTTTGTGTGGAAATAAAAAGAAAATCTGCAACAATTGAGTTTTGCGTTCGCCATCACCCAGCCGGATCGCAATTCAAGTGTGGTGTTTGGGTGCCATGCCATAGTTTAAATCCTTGTGTTGGCGGGCGCGATCATAGGTAGGGACGCACAATATTGAGCACAAAAAACTGGGGTGATGAACTAAAATGTGTGGTGCCCACGAAATTGGGGCGATATGGGATTATTCTCGAGGAGAGATTGGACTAGTGGTATGTCGTTTCTATTTTTCTGTGGGTGTATAATGTGTCCCTGGTTATTTGTTTGTGCCTTCAGAAAAGAGTTTGAGGTTCCATAACAGATGTTGCTTTCAATACTTAAGCCGTTACCGTCCTCAGGGTCATTCAAGCTTGTGGCTATTTCAGATTTCGGGATGTGTTTGGCATACATTGAGTTGCAAAGAATAACCTTCTGTATGTTTGATCCGCGGCTGTAGGTTAAATAATATAAAACGAACAGAATACTGAGATGACAACACATATCTGGATGCCAATTTCCTCTATCTGTTTTAGAGAAGCGGCTCAGATCAGCTGATCTTGTCATTTCAATTGTCTAGAATAAAGGGCATGGTCTATCGTCATGGATACCTTCTTTGGATCTGCTCTCTTGAATTCGTTATATATGGCATTTTAGATTCCAGCTCCCTCCAAGATTCCACTCATCAACGGTTGAGCTCTTGATCCTTTCGAACCTCCCGGCGATCGTGTCAAGTGATCGGTGCCATCAAATCCTTGAGTATATTTCAACGTGTCGCCACTTGTCAGCGGTTCCCGACTAAGATTGGAGAAATCAAGTCCTACTTAAGGGTGTAAAATGAGAATACCTAAGGTTTATTCACTAACGTTTCAGGTCTCTGGATTGCTGTTTTCTGTTTTTCAACAAAACTCGGCACTTATGTGTAGGGAGGTGCTGGTGTTCGAGAATTAAGTTGTTAAGCTATTACTTTTTATCGAATTTCGAAATTAAACCTTTCGTTATATTTTTTGTTTTAACATTTAACAGTAACACTTTATTAATGTGTTTTATTGTGTAATTTAAAATTATCGAGGGTACATTTTAATAATTCGATAAAAAGAGTAGATGTTTACCAACAGGGTCTGGGTTAAATGTCATGAATTTTCTACGTGACTTTTGCATTTGAAATTGCTTATTTATCATCGCGTTCCTAGTGAAGAAAGTAACTATCGAAATGTTTTTTCCGATGGACCTTTTCCGAAAACTATGGTTTGCCAATATGTGCTGCTGATGGCGGATATTTTACGTCTATGCAAGGGATTTAGTATTAGCCTTGGTTATATATGTTGATTTTCTGTTTTTTTTTTTTTTTTTACTTCAAAGATTCCTTCAAAAAACTGTTAAAGGGATTTCCCTAGATGTTTTTACACGATTTGCTGCAGGAATTCTTCCACAAAATTTTTCATCATTGCTATATCCAAATATCATTCAGAGAACTCTTAAGGGGTTTCTGTAGGGATTTCTAAAGAGATTTATCTGAGTTTTTTCTTCAAGGATTCCTCAAGAGAAACCCACGGGAATTCCTCCAGGACTTCCTTTAGAGATTTTTTCACAACTTATAGCAGGAATTCCGATAAAGAATTCTTCAGGAATTCCAGGACTATCTCTGTACCAAGGAATATCCAGTCAAGATTTTGGTTGGTATGGCTTTTGTTACACATCATTCTTTATGAACCAGTTCACTCGTTTTAAATGTATGGAAAGAGGGGCGGCTTATTTTCGAAAACTTCTTCAAACTAAAATTCGTGTGCTACTCTGAATTCCAAAACATTAAAAGAAAAGCTCAAATTTGAGCCAAGAATATAGGTTTCCGAGGTGCACACGTGAACTTGAAGGAGAATTTTCAAATATGAAAATATGATCTTACTGTTGAATGTCTTCAATTAACTTTGTTATTTTCTTGCCAATACTACTTTTTCAAAAATTAAATTTATTGAGTGTTTGTAGAGTAACGAATTTGTCTAAAATCAAAGCCTAGTATTAGGTAATGTATTATTATATTATTATTATTACTTTATAAACAAGATTTTCAGCCTGATGCTGGTTCATCTCGGGGGTAAATGTAGTTTTCTCTAAATTCATCCTCTTTTAACTTCAAAATTCATCTTTAGTTTGACCATAACTTCATGAATCCTTGTCCTATTCAAGATCTTTTAACATGATTTTGAAGCTAATTTAGTTGTATATAAACTGTGCATACACCAAATTTATTTAAACATTTGTTGTGACCTAGTTATTTAAACTAAACCTACCGAAAACCAGGATTTGTTTTGGGAAAAAATCTTTTTTTTTTCGAAATGGTCATTACTTTTTTGCGCGGAAATTATATTTTTAATGTTTAAATGAAAGTTTTATAGAGCATCTTGTTATTACTAAGAGTTAAATAATTCATATATTTTTGAAAAGTTCAAAAATTATTTTGGTGATAAACGTTATGAGAAATTACTTTTAAGACCATTTTGAATTTTATCTAATGAGAACAACCAGTTTTCAGCTTAAGTTTTAAACATTTAATTTTTACAAATGCCAAACAATTTGAAAATATATAGTATTTGCCATTGGAAATTCATGTTTTTTGAGCAGTTTTTGTTCATTGCCTAAATCAAAACCATTTTTTAAATTAATTTTTCGGTCCCACACTCTTAACCTATTCAACTTCCTTGAAAGAAGATGCAAAACCTAATTACGAACAGTGTTTACCTGAATAAATCATCGAAGAGGACTCCTATGTTCGTAGAATGAGACAAAAGACAAAGAAGGTTGAGAGAACGAAGAGATAACAGGGGCTTAAAATCGCCCCAGGTTGAAGGTTATATAGTAGTATACTATAGTGTCAAAATATACTATACTATAAAAGTATACTGTTGAAGTGTACTATACTAGTATAATGAGGAAGTATACAGTAGTATACCGTTGGAGTATACAATAGTAGTATGGTTGGATGACAAAACGTCCAAAGACAAAATGTCGTATGCCAAAACGTCGAATGCCAAAATGTCGAAAGAACAAAACGTCGAAAGACAAAATGTCGAATTCCAAAACGTTGAAAGGACAAAACGATGAAGGGACACAACGTCGAAAGAAAAAAAACAAGAATGTCTAGCAAAGCGTCGACCTATTTGCGCAATAATAAATGCAAAGAAAATCGATAAAAATGTTTGACGCTCATATACTAAACAATGTCTTGAACAGTTGAGGCATTGAACTATATTTTGGTTTCCACCGTTGTAACCGTGGTATCGTAATTTATAGCTGGTCTTGGAAGGGATAATAAAAATCAAATTGATTATAGCTGAAACTTGTTGGAAATCTCCGGGTTATAAAATAAATATTAAATTAGCTCACCAAACCGCTAGTTCTAGGTAAATATTGATAATCTGTTCTCGAAAGTATGTTATTGAATTGATTGGATTGTAGCTTTTTGATAAAGTAAATTTTTGAAGAATAAAGAATTCACTTATTATCAAAAATACAGATGTATACCTGATGAAAGTAATGGCACTAGTTTTTAAAAATTAACAATACACAATTTATCATATGATAGCTGAACCAGTAGCAAACTCAATTCACCTTCAAGCAATTGCTTTATTGATTTTTAAAAAGGAAGAAAAAAATCGTTAAGGCATTAAAAAGATTTTGTTTCAAATAAAAACAATGAATAGATTGCAGTGCAAAATGCTAACACTCCAAATATACGAGACAGTTGGAATTCCCACATTCTAAGACATATTGCTTTGGTGGAAATTAAAATGTTGTTCGCCCACGAGTTATAGAAAAAGTAAAATTGTAAGGTACACTGGAACAAGTTGACATGGCTGGGGTAAGATGAAATGGTAAGGTATCAGGTTAGTGAAGTGTAATGAAGATGAGATTTTCAGTTCAGAAACATCAAGTTAACAAATGAAACAAACTTTCAGGGAAGAAACGCCAGCTCACATTTATTGAAATTGTGTTCCAAACTTTGCCTTTCATCTTGCCACACCCGTTTTAACTTGCCTCAGTTTACCGTATACTACTATTGAGATTCTCTTTATTTGCCGTTATGAGACTCCCGAGGTGCGGCGAATTTGTTCTTCGGATGGCTTTACTGGATGATTTTGAAATTTTACTGAAAATTTCTTTCATGATAAAAATTGTCAATTTTTCTGTTTTCAACACCGTTTGCATCGCAGCGATTCTTTTTCTTAGCAACATAGCGTAAAATATTCACTAGAAAATGACTGCTTTTGACGTGTTTCTTAGACGTTTTGTCCTTTCGACGTTTTGGGATTCGAAGTTTTGGCATTCGACCTTTTGGGTTTCGACATTTTGTCTTCCGACATTTTGTCCTTAAACCTAGTAGTATACCGTGGGAGTATACTAAAGAAGTATACTATAGTTGTATACACCCGATTCTGTTTTTGCACGGGGGATGCGTACCGTGCAAAAATAGTTTTCAGTTCAAAATTTCAAAAACCGTGCAAAAAAAGTAACACCATTTCTCGACGTTTCATGCAAAAATAAGGTTTTGGCGAAAAATTTTGTATGGAAACTTTTTTTGCACGGCCGTGTAAAAAAAATCCGTGCAAAAACAGAATCGGGTGTACTATGGTAGTAAACTTTATTAGAATACTATAATAGTATACTTTAGTAGTTTACTGTAGCAGTATACTTTGGAAGTATACTATAGTGGTATACTGAGGGAGTATACAGTAGTAGTATACTGTGAAAGTATAGTATAATTCAGATACCCAGCTTCCCCATTCTGAGGCAAGTGAACGATATGGTAAGTATTAGAGTGGTTCAAAAAATCGTTTTTGCTCCACACCGCTCATTCGTTTCTAGATCTTTATATGGGAATTACCATGGGAAAAGCAACCAATTCATTCAATCGGTCATAGTGATACTGTGAGATACATTCATCAGCTACAACTTTGCTGAAGACCGTTTTCAAATCGGACGCCTCAGTAATTAGTTATTGTTTTATATCAAGTCACAAATTCTTCAGCAGTGCTCATTTAACTTCTGAACAGGCAACATTGCTGCACCTGGCGCGAAAGATAGCTCGCACAAATCATGGCTACTATGTTTTACTGCATATATCCAGTGATGCCTGCAGAGCAACCCAATAATGGATTACCTGCTTTGCTCGTGCCCACAGTTGATCAGTTGAAGTTTTCTCGTTCAATTTTGTATGGGGAAAGGGATCTAACTTCAAATTTCTCGTAAATAAAAGCAATAATCGAAAAAATATTTAGTAAGCGTGATAGTCAATATCATTACGTACAACCGGAACAAATATTTTTTTCGAAAAAAGTTTCCAATTTTGAGTAATAAATCGTTAGATGCATTTCGCCATACAAATATTTTTTGCGTTACTTTTAGCGATTATTCGAGCATAGACACTAGCGCATGTGCGTTGCTATGCGGTGAGTAGCGAATCAGGTCATGCATGTAACCCATTATAGCCAAGGTTCATTCAAAATCCATAACAAATTACTGGGGCATCCGATGTTAAAACGGTGTTCCGCAAAGTTGGAGCGGAGCTGATTATTGTATCTCACAGTATAAACGTAGTTCTAATCTCCAAGAGAACATGGGCAAACACTATGACCGATTGAATGAATTGGTTGCTTTTCCCATAGTAATTCCCATATAAACTTTAAAGGGCTTGTACAGTCTCAGTTTTCATCCAAATGAGCTCAAATTTTGGGAGGACACTCATAATTTAATCAAGAATCGAATAAGCGGTGTGAAGCAAAAACGTTTTTTTGAACCACTCTAATACTTACCATATTGTTCACTTGCCTCAGAATGGGGAAGCTGGGTATCTGAATCATACTATACTTTCACAGTATACTACTACTGTATACTCCCTCAGTATACTACTATGGTATACTTCCTCTTTTTGGAATCCTACAAAAAATCTGCAGGAATTGCTTTATTGTCCAACAAATCTATAGACGGTTCTTCTTCTTTCTGGCGTTACGTCCCAACTGGGAAAAAGCCTGCTTCTCAGCTTAGTGTTCTTATCAGCACTTCCACAGTTATTAACTGAGAGCTTTCTATGCCAATTGACCATTTTTGCATGTGTATATTGTGTAGCAGGTACGAAGATACTCTATGCCCTGGGATGTCGAGAAAATTTCCAACCCGAAAAGATCCTCGACCGGTGGGATTCGAACCCACGACCCTCAGCTTGGTCTTGTTAAATAGCTGCGCGTTTACCGCTATGGCTATCTGGGCCATCTATAGACGGTTCTTCAGGGCATTAAGTCCGAGTGGCCACATTTGGTACGTTCTAAACGGTTCTAAACTCTCTATTTATAATGTTGAATGTTTAATGATTTATGCAAATGAAATGATTGTCATTGCAAATAAATGAACATAACTTGGCACAAAATAGTCTGTTGAAGACCGGGTATTTTATTGCAGAATCCACTTCTTACGAGTTCGACTAATGCCAAACTCTAGTTACGCCAGTATTAGGTGGAGTGGTTACATAACTACATTTAACTCAAGTCTGCTGTAGATTCCAATTAAATCTCCAGTCCTGATAATAAAATTAGTATTCTCCAAAACGTCAAACGAAAAGCATCAAACTCTATATTCCAAGTTTAGTTTCGCCAGTAAAGTTCGGAGAGAATGTTAAGTTGTGTGAACTCCTTGTGCCTCTGTAGTGATCCGGATCACAGTTCGACTGTCGTTGGTGAGTCGGAACTCAAAAGTAGGGTCCCTTCATAACCACATCCTGCCACTCCCGAGCCGTTGTCCCAACATAGTCCTTTTAACACAACCTGCCTTAGTGATCTACCGAAATAGCTTCGGCCAAAGCAATATTCCCGAGGTCATCTGGCTATTTTTGGAAACTTTATTTGTGTACGAGTACATATACTGACAAAAAATATTTGATTCCGTTAAGCATTTGCTGAGCCGTGAGGGTTTTTGTATTTTTACTATGATTCAGGCCGATAAGAGTTTAAAATAAAATAAAAAATCACATATGTATTTCAAGCTGAGATCAGTCGAAGTATCGAAAACTAAATTGAAGTTGATTGAATAGACGGTTGAAAAATCAGATGGTTGTAGGAAGAAACATTATTTTTTTTAACTTGAGGCAGACTCAACATTGATCAAATGGGTTGAGCATGTGTGTGGTTTAAAATACGCTACGGCAGCGGTCTTCCCTATTTCTAGAGCTAGTTTATTAACGATGGCTACCAAAGACACAGGGTTACTGTTCTTGATTCAAATTTAGATACAAGTAGAGCAGCTAGTCACACTAAAACAACACCGATCAAATGCAAAACACGTTCTGTCCTATTCCACTCATCCCTAGTAAAGATATATCCCTTGTGGCCAACAAGAACCGTGCTCAGTTAGTAACCATCAAAAGTGTCCTTACGGTTTCCCTCGATTGAGGGATAAGTTCAGACGGTGGTCTCCATATCCCATCAATCTTTTCGCATCACTCTTGGCTCATTTGCACCATCGTCGTCGTCGTCGTCGTCGGTTGTTACCCTTCTTGAACAAGATGAGTGAAGAAAAATGAGATCCCTTGCACTACTTGCCGAGATACAGAGGGATGTGATTCCACGTTCCGGGAGTTGGGTTTGGTTGTTCCGGTGTCGTTTCCGTTCGTCCGGTTAGCTAAAACATCATCACTCAATGTCTGCGGAATCGTTGCGATGTTGACACATTTGACGAGATTGATATGAGGTCCCCGAGTGAATGGGAAAGGTTAACTGTTGCACTCAGATGGTTGAGCGAAATGGATGGTTGGATATTGAGATGTTCGAATGTAATCTCGACACTATGCTGCGGTTGAGTCCGAGCAAATAAAGATGGTTAAAGAACATCATGTCATGATATTAATATTGAATACCAGTATACTTAAAAAAAGTGCTGAATAAGGCTGTAAAAAGAGGCAAAATACTTAAAAATAATACCATGGAATATTAGGAATAACACCTGTTACTAAAATATTTTAATACAGAGTGCTGTTAAAAAGAAATATTTCTATTAAGTTTCCTACAAGGAAAGGAGTTTTTCAAAAAAAAAAAAACCTAATAATCGTGGAAATATTTATAAAACTAACGAAGCAAGAGATTGATAAAATTTCTGTAGAAAAATAGAAACTATAAAATGAAGTTTCCTCACGGTGTCTCTGGTAGAACAACATTATTATAAAAAAATCAGTATCGCTAAAACATCCACCAAATGAAAGCTTAGGCTTTCCCCTTTCATTTGAGACCTGTTTGGAAATGTTCTATCGGGGGGTCCTGAACATTTTTTTCAAAACAGTACAATGCCGTTTTTTCAGTACTGATTTCTTAATTATGGTTCACACAGTCATTTTCTTTCATGCTTATCTAGGTAGCCATGAGAAATTGTACTACGAATAGTTAACCAATTAATAAAAAGGATTTAGATTTAGCATTATACCATTCTATTTAAACCAATTATATACACGACATATTGATAAAGTAAATACGGATAATACGGCTTACAAATGCTCACTATTGTACATTACTACAGCTCAAAGAAGCTGTCGATCATATGCTTCGGAGTTCTCCGGAACCTTAACATGATTCCAAGCAACTTGAAAATCGAAATGCACGGTTTCACTGGCTTGTTTCCCGAAATTGCTTAAACCAGTTCCTGTGATTTCACAAAACTCCGGGATATGATAACGGAAATATGGAACTTCGAGCTATTGGGTAAGCATTCCACGTTTTTGAAAAGTTCTCAACTTTTCTGCAAGATCATCATCTAGACTCGTTTGAAAACAACACTGCGGAACACGATTTTGTCTCCAGCACCAAAATACCGCTATTCACTTAATTAAGGGTTGCTGAATCCATTGCCGTTTTCAGAAATATCATATCACGTCTAGTTTTTGAGATATTCACTGTTGAAAATGCAAAAAATGACTATTTCAGCCAACTTGCATGCAAGTTTGCCAGCTTGTAAGGTAATATATTGGCTTAATTTGCCACATAATTCAAACTTTATGTGTATAACAATACTTATCATCAAAGTTTGTATTACTTTCTATACGGAAAAGTTATTTTTTGATGGTTTAGAGAATTGTTGTATTATGCCATATAGAAGAAACGAAGAATTTTGTATGGAGACTGCAAGCATGTTGAAAAAATCGGTTTAATCGAAATTTAATCGCGCAATTTCAATCATATTATGACTGAAATGAAAGTTCAAGTTCTATTTTGCATGTTTGGTGGATTAGATTACAAAAAAGTATGATAAATTGTACTTTAAATTTCATGTAAACATTAATAAAACCAGCGTTTTATACAACTTTGGCGACCTGTAGCTAAAAATTGTGACGTGCTGGAACATTTCTGAGAATGGCACCAAATTCAGCAACCCCAAATCTACTAGAGACACATAATTTGATTCTTGAGACAAGCAAAAATGTAATTTTTGTTGCGCTGTGCAACTTTTATGTACCTGATCAGAATGATCAAAGGCCTGAAATACATTTTTTCATTTAAAAGAGATAATTTACAGAACAGTACGATAAATTATAATTGCTAGCAAACTTAGATCCCATTACACTTCCAAAACATGCCGATTTTTCAAAAGCTTCTGACAGTTTCATCTGGTGAATCCACTTTTGTTGTGGCGTTGGCAACTGATGATCCTCACCTGTGATAAAAGAATTATTTTAAGGTCATCTTTATGAATCACACAATCAAACTGCTGATGCTTACCCATTCCTCGACATTATTTGGATCAATTTAGAGCAGTGGATAGTAAATACAATTGAAGAACTGCTTCGCCAGTTCATGGTCCGAGCCGAGACTTTTCCATTTCGCGGACGCGTATGTGACAAAGTATTTGTGGATGACCAGCTAAATTGAATAAATCTTTTTTGTGTGGTACAGTATGTTGAACTACCTCCCATTATTACGAAAAACAGATTGACGATTTTCAAATCTCCAGCAATGGAGCACCTAAAATTATTCAAAAACAACAGTGTCTTCCACATTTTCTCAATATTGCCATATTTTTCTGGAACGCCAGAAGCAACAGCAAACAGCAACAGTATTTTTACGCCAGTATCCTTACATCGGCCTTGAGTCCCGATGTCGTCGGAATTATGCTCGGTAATCGACAGGGTAAATGATTAAAGGACCCTTCTCCATCGCTTGCAGATCGAACTGCCCATGCCAACTCCCCTTTTTGGACGTCACATAATCAACTAACCCCTGAACGTTCTTCTTCTTGGCATTAACGTCCTCACTGGGACAGAGCCTGTTTCTCAGCTTAGTGTTCTTATGAGCACTTCCACAGTTATTAACTGAGAGCTTTCTTTGCCAATGTTGCCATTTTCGCATTCGTATCTCGTGTGGCAGGTACGATGATACTCTATGCCTAGGGAAGTCAAGGAACTTTCCTTTACGAAAAGATCCTGGACCGACCGGGAATCGAACCCAGACACCTTCAGCATGGCTTTGCTTTGTAGCCGCAGACTCTAACCACTAAGGCTAAGGAAGGCCCCTGAACGCATTTATATGCATTTAAATTTACGTTATTACAGTTTCTGCATTATCATTCAAGTCAATGTGCAAATGTGTTACCTCTAAAAACCCCTGAACTGATTGGTTAGGTCTGCTGATTTTGAAAGCGATGTTTGGGGCGATTGCAACATCCAAACCCCTTAGACAGTTGCTCAACTGCAACGCTCATCTGGTGCACAAATCAATTTTTTTTTAATCAAAAACAAGTCATCAGCGAAAAAATGTTTTTTTTTTTAGGTTGCACAGATGTTGAATAAGATTCTC
Organism: Aedes aegypti; assembly: GCF_002204515.2. Lineage (NCBI taxonomy): Eukaryota > Metazoa > Arthropoda > Insecta > Diptera > Culicidae > Aedes > Aedes aegypti. The sequence continues at coordinate 18,890 of NW_018734664.1, forward strand.
AGTTGGGTGGTAAACCGTGTAGATTCGACAACCAACCAATTCAATTTGCACTTACTTTTTGGATTACTGTGTCTACCACGTTTTCCCTTTAGTTTTGGTGAGATTGTTGTTCTCACATCATTACATGCTTCGAGTGGTAGGTTTTAAATTGAATTTATATTTATACAGTGCTATATTCAAAAGTTTTAACTGGTTACTGAACGAATAAGCGTGCAAGCTCGACATATTTTTGTAGGACAATACCATACTGTAATCCTGATGTCGTGAAGAATGTGCTGTTCAATAATATCAACCACTATTGCTGATAACGGTTGCAGACACAAATTCTTTAAACACAATACGCTAATCTTCGAACGATTGTCTTCATGACTTTTCGGTTTCATGTTTCAGGTCTCCTGACAGAGTGTAGCGTAAATATATATATTTATTATTAGGTGTGAAATTGGGATATATTTATTGTAATTATTAACAGGCATACCTCTAATCAGCAAACCAAAATGTTGACCCAAAACAATGAATTTATAAACTTATCACGCGACACAAGCACCAATTTTTCGCTATACCACCTTAGAAAGCGACAACTTAAGCAATGAAGCGTTATAACGCAGCGCCGATTTCCCTACTATTGATGCCAATTATTTAGATGTTTTTTGCAATCTGTGAAACCATTGGTAATGTAATGATCCATGAGTACATGCTTTCAAACGCTTTGGCTATTACTAATCGTAAAAAGCAATATCTTATGAAAATATATTTGAGTTTTGAGACGATAGCATACAACTGAATCTAAATAATGGTTATTTAGGTTATAATATTTATTGGAAATCTTTCAAATCTCTAAACATATTTTTTATTCAAAATTTTAAATACTATTTACATCCATTTTAGTTTTATATAAATGAATAAATTGTGATTGAAGATATACAATTTTACTATTTACTGAATTAATAATCAACTGAACAGCAACACTGCCAAAACAAAAACAAGCTTGTTTTATGGAAATCTGAACAAACATTTAAAAAGGGCACATCGACATAGGTAAACAATGTCTTTGTAAGACGCTGTTGAGCCCGATTCAACTCGAACACGCTTACCAATACTACAATCAGGAAGAGATAACATTAATCTTTGTGATAGTGGTGTTAGTTTGCATGGGCGAGCTAAAAAGTGCTCAACAGCAACGTTTCTGAAAAAAGGCTCAAGACCTCTCCAGCCCTTTGCAAATGTTTGTCCAGAAATATTTGTCATGGCCTTCTACGGTTCTATTGAGTTGTCATCATATGGTACAAACGATTCATTGTATCATACTATTGGTGGAAGAAGCTCACCTATGGTACGTATCTCTTACTAAAATAAAAAAAAAATGTTCAGGACCCCCCGATAGAACATTTTCAAACCGGTCTCAAATGAAAGGGGAAAGCCTAAGCTTTCATTTGGTGGGTGTTTCATCGATACTGATTTTTTTATATTAATGTTTTCTACCAGAGACACCGTGTCCTATACATTTTTAAATAAAGTTTTTTCAAAAAATTCACTTTGAACTTCTCAGTAATGTTCAAGTGATTTGCCGGTGTTTTTTTTTTCACAAAAAATTGATGTGGATTAAATTTATTCGCAAATTAAGTCTCCTATGCACTGCTCATAATGTACATTATGTCTCCTTTTCCTGGATTTTTAGAAGCGAGGCGGGTAATTAAGGGCTGTACGTGCTCTGTGAATATATAAGGGAAAAATATCCGATCAAAATACATTTGCAGCTTTATCCATCCAATGACTGAGATTCAAAGAATGTGTCAGCAAGTCATCCGCAGCAAAAAACGTTAATGATTTCCTTTATTGGATAACAGATTAGAACTATTATTTCATGTTATGAGTTTTTTTTTTGTTTCGACCCTAAACATACGACAAGCTTCCTTGCTTCCCATTCCCCTGCTGCCGTTTTGCTTGATCATCCAAAATCACTTCTCAAAAAATGCGTTCGACTTCTTTACAACATGGGTCCAACATGGACGGAAGCCGACTCAGTAATTACCCAATTAATCTCACCCGTCTCCTAATGGTATGTTTCGTTTCAAGATGGTGTTTTGCTTCCAAGCAACGACTGGTCGTCACCGTCGGAACAATAGAATCCCTCACACTTCGATTCGATCGGTAGAGGAAAAAAATGCCAATGATGCCGAGCTCATGATACGAACATTTGTCACAAACTGGCAGGAAATTGACTTTCTGTTTTTTTCTGGAAATTGTTTAGGGAGCCCATAGAGGGCAAAATCTTTCATTTTCGAACAAATGAGACAAAGGTCAAGCTTTGTAATGGCCCTTCTTGTCATTAAAATTAATCATTTCTTGTAAATTCTCTTGATGCAATTAGCAATGTTAGCGAGGCATATCACAAGTCTTCACAATAGAATTTATATGAAGAAATTGTGGGATGGGACGGAGAAAGCATCATTCTCTACGTAACCTTGTTATGACATATCCCTAGCATTTTGATCACAGGACCAACTCATAACTTCTCAGAGGAAGCTGCTAACGGCCCACATGTGACAGAGAATATGTTGCAAATTTTACACCACTCAGTGCCATTCTGTTTAGCAAACTGATCCTTTTCTCTGAGGAATTTTGCATAGGTTCTGTTTTCCATTCTTGAACCAATAGAACTTCTTGGTTAGATTCCGTCATTCGTTTGGTCGGAAAAGGTTCTACCTGGAACAAGGTAAACATGTTCACCGTGACGATAGCCCCAGAGCCAGATTAATTTGTATTCAAATTTGAGGGATATGCAGATGTTTCATGTATGTTGAAAGCAGCATTTCTGAGCTTACTGAGAAGTGACAGTTTCCTAAGGCTTCACTAGAACGCAAAGCTGCGAGGTTTCAAATAGAATAATATCATAAACCACGCACCAAACGAATCAATTTAATTCTGACGAAATACTTATTTTGTGGACAACAGTCGACATCAATGATGTCTACTTCCCAAAACAAGACATCTAATCGCTCCGCAAACATTGCCAGTCGTAAAACATTTGTCATTATATTCCATTTATTCCGTGTCAAAGCTCTCAAAGCCAGCGTCGTTAAATAAGAAGGAATTTCACTCCTCGGACAATTGGTCATTAAGTTTCTGAGCATTCAATTCGGTCCGCATCCAAGCTCGGAGCACCAAAATTCCCACGAAAAAGTCAACGCAATAACCCCCCTCCGAAAAAAGCAATATGATAATTTATGACTAATTTGTTTGCGTTGTTTGCCGCTCCATTTGCCTCTCGATGTCACACTTTGATGTCATCTCCGAGGGGATATCAGCTTCGGAGCTTTTCGGGCCATGGATCGCATTTCCGGCCGTCGCTGTCATCCAAACAGAGTTTTTCGAAGGAAACCGGCACTGACTGGCCCATTCCTATGATGTGAATTTCACCGTAAAGCTTACGCGGTGTGTCTAAAACCGTTGTTAAAGTAAAAAAAAAACTTCCAAGTATTTGGCATTCGAAAGATACAGTATTTAAGTACCTTCTTCTAAATCGAGGGAAAGCACAAGCTCATATCAAGCAGTTTTACAGTTAGTTTAATTATACTATATCAAAATACAGCCCTACTATAGTACTTTGAAGATTTTTACCTGTATTGAAGAAATTGTTGACAACATCAAACTATCTACATCTCGTTTACATCGTGACAGCATGTCTACTTTAAGGTTTCAATTAAAGAGCTTCTTGAGTCTACTTTAGCTCTTGATGAGTGATCGAATGTCTATGTCGGAAACCGAGCTATTCATTGGCAAAAAAACAAATTTTCGTTGATGTGGACCATCATTCTGTTGAAAATGAAAAAGTTTTTCAAAAGTTTACAGATGGAAGAAAGCAAGTTGATTGGGCGATAGTTGGAAGCTTCTGTAGAATTTTCGACCGGTTTTAAAATTAGTACAGCTTTGACAGTTTTGCATTTGCCAGGAAAATATGCCAACTGAAAACATTTGTTAAATATATCAACCAAGAATGACAGCTACTCTCTGTAAGTTTCTTGTTATGGATGTAACGATAACTCTCGATTCCCTCGTTTAAGTATTTTCAAATTCACTGAAAAGGTTCTAAGATAAAGTATCTTTCGAATGGTTGGGGCCAAATTTTAGACATTTTTGTTACTATAAACGGATTCCGGTACACTGTGTCTAAAATACGACTCGGATGTCACTGGAACCGGAACGGCGTCGGACGGCGTCTGTTTTACTATTTTTCGGAAGTTTTGTTTATGTTTTCCACTTGTTTAACGACCACTTTTTGGCGTTCTTGTTCCAGCGAGGACCGCTTTCGAGCTATCCGAGTTGCAGGAGATGGTGAGGGATTTCAACAGACATAGTCGCATTTCATTTGGAACGGAACCGGCAAGCTAGTGTCGGATGGCGTTGCTGTATCCAGGCCGGCCATAAAATTCCTAGCGAGATTATACCACGAGAAAGTGTTGCGAATTAAGCAATTCATTAGTTAGCGCGATACAGAAAAGCGTTAACGAGTTGCCCCAAGAGAATCCGCGAAGCTGGAAATTGGAAGTAATGGGTTTTGCTTGTACAACTTTATGATTTAATTAGATTCGCTAACAGTGAATTGAAGCACATCTCAAAATTTCATGGCCACAAATCTACAGAACCGAATAACTGTTGATTTGGCTGGAAACCTATTTCTGCAGGTACATCACACACACTGCAGTGGAGATGTCTTGGGTAAGAATTGTAGCGGTAGTATTTTATGTGAATGAATTGTAGACATCTTTACACAGACATGAAATAAAAATGAGGAGCTGTCTCAGTTCGCATCGTACCAATCAGTTCGATGCTCTAGACAAATTTTCCGAACACCGAATCGAAGCAGTCTCTAGCCCAGACTCTTTGATTTAAGTGAGGAAGCAAAGAGTTCCGCCTATCGTGGTCAGTTGTTCCGCATTTGGAGGATTTAGGCAGGAGATATTGAACTCCAAATCGCAAAGAAAGGAGACTGTCGCGTTTTGCCGGAAACTCTTAAAAATCGCGAACTTCTTCTCAAACATCTTGAAGAGAAGAAGCACAATTTTTTTACTTATGACGAAGAAACTGAACGTTTGTTCAGAGTCGTGTTGAAAGGTCTCTCACGTGGCTATAAGTCACCTGAAGAGATCAAAAATGGAATAAATGATCTACTTGAATTTCCCCCAGTCCAAGAAATCATTATGAAAAAGAGAACTCAATCTGGCATTGTTCGGAAAGGGTTTTATCAGGAATATTATTTAGTTCACTTTAACAAAAAAGATCTAAATAATACCAAAGCTAGACTTATGTTCGATGTCCGTGTGACATGGGAACATTTCCAGAAACCTGGAGGAAATTACCAGAACCCCACTCAGTGCCGTCGTTGCCAAAAGTGGGGTCATGGTACAAAAAATTGCCACATGGATGCTAAATGCATGATTTGTGGAGGTTCTTCTCACGCCAAGGACGTCTGTCCAGTGAAGGAAGATACCGATAAGTTCATATGCGCCAATTGCGGAGGCAATCATAAGTCAAATTTTTGGGCTTGCCCTTCGCGTAGGCGAGTCGTCGAGGCTCGTGCCAGGCAGATGAAAGATAATATCCGTTACGATGACGGTCGTTTCCGGAATTTGCCTGGTAGAGTTTCGAACAATGACCTTCCTTAGCCGTGTGGTTAGGGTCCGCAGCTACAAAGCAAAGCCATGCTAAAGGTGTCTGAGTTCCGTTCCCGGTCGGTCCATGATCTTTTCGTAATGGAAATTTCATTGACTTCCCTGGGCATAGATTATCATAGTACCTGCCACACGATATACGAATGTGAAAATGGAAACTTTGGCAAAGAAAACTCTCACTTAATAACTGTGGAAGTGCTCTTAGAACACTAAGCTGAGTAGCCGGCTCTGTCCCAGTGGGGACGTTCATGCCAAGAAGAAGAAGTTTCGAATAATTTCGGATGTATCTACCCACGGTAACTCCTTTGCCGATATCATGACAGGTAATTTGAACTCCTCCCCTTTTCAAACTATGAACGGATACTCATTGTTTCAAATCAAATGGTAAAACCCTGCCATCATAGAAAACTTCTACTCCGTCTCTTCATCTACCGAGAATTCTAACGAAAAATCATCAGTATCCACTTCAAGTGATATGTCTGTCTCTGATTTGAATTTTGTAACTGAACCATTGAATCTAATGATTGATGCAATCTTCAAAACCACCACCCGTTTGGCTCGTGTGAAGAACTATTGAGTATATCTTGGAAAACTAATTGTAAGAATTGTAACAACAAACTTTAATCTTTAGAATTACTAATGAAGCAATTAAGGACTGTTCATTTTATAAAGTGGACACCTTCTGCATGCTGTATCTTTCTTATTAATCAATGATATTTCAATCGTTTTTTTGCACATCGTTCGACTAGTATTGTACAATGTTGTGATAATAAAAATTCTCCAAAATAATTAAATTTCACACGAATATGGAACAACGATTAGATCGGTCGATTTTTTGAGGTTATCAAAAATCAATGATTGTAAGAAATTGGCTGGGAAAATTCGATAATTTATTTTTTTCTATTTTCAAAAAAGGCTTGTTCTTCGAAAGCATCACCAATCAGAAGCCTGATGGAAGAAATCAAGTTATTTTTGGAGCAACAATTTTACAGATATAATAAAATCAATTTTCCCGTATATTTTTAAAGATTTTTTTTTTAATTTGATGGGAATTGATATGAGTAGAATTTTTTTTGTGTAAAAGTACGTCCTGACGGAAGTCCTAATATGGTATTAATATGAAAAATAACTTACGCCTTCATAGAATTACTTAGTAAGTCCCTACGTCACATTCAAAAGCACAACAGAAACACAATTGTTTTATTCTTAGAAGACCTATCAAAGTACATTGACAATCATCAAAATTGGCAACACTGCTGTAATAAAATCGATTTTATTTTCCAATTATTATTTTCATAATATGTTATTCTGAGATCACCAATTGAAAAATTCGGAGAAAACTGTTTACAATTTGCTGTAGATCGATAAATATGCGTACATGATTTTAAATGTATGAGACTTTTTAGTAAAACTACCATAAACAGTAAAATTTATACTTAAGACTGTAGTTTAATCTCACGATTTAGCTTTTCGTTCATACTAATATAGTTTCTTTAGTAATCCAAAACTAGTTTTGAACACGCTTTTTACTTTTCTCTTTTGCTGGGAGTGAAAAGATGGTGTATCAGCAAATTGGCCATAAATGGGTAAATCACTAAAGTTACCTAATGTCATAGAATGGTGGAATATAATTGATATTTTAAAGCTTTACCTTTAGTAGAATAGTAAAGGATTCCAACATACAATTTGTTCATAAAAATAAAGATTTTTGTTTTGCGAAAAATAATGTTAAACTTTGACGGACAGCTTTTTTTAAGAGTTTTTGGAAAAACTATTTAGCTCTTCAACCAAGAGCATTTTCAAAGATTTTATATTTTCATAGCATTTTAGAATAATAGGTCAACGATACACAGAAAACCAATTACGATTTTATCAATAAATAAAAAAGATATAGCATATACAAAGTGTCCACTTTATAAAATGAACAGTCCTTATCTATGGCATTTCTGAAAGAATCAATGGATGGTATCTTAAAAATATCAACGACCAGCCTTGTATATGTTCTGTAGACTTTATCGGGTTCAACAGGCTCCTCAAGAATTTTATCGCAGATTTTCCGAGGATAAGCTTTAAAAATTATCATACGGATTTTATTAAGAATACTTTTAGGGTCTGTTAGAAGGATCTTCTCCTGAAATTCTTCTAGATATTACTCTGCCAATTCTCCAAGAAATTCTTCCAGCGATTTGTCCAAAGCAGGCTAAGAAATTTTTTTTTCCAGAATTTGCTCCAGGAAATTCATAAGAACTTCAAAGCTACTGCCTCCAGTAATAAGAATTATTTTGATTTTTTCCAAACTATCCTAGAATTTCCTCCAGATATTTTTTTCACTAATCCTTTAATTTAATTCTCAAGTTACTGTAAAAGATCTTCCAAAGATTCCACAAGAATTTCTCCCGAAGAAATCCTCAAAAGTTTATTCAATAATTTTTTGATTTTTTTTTTTTTTAAGAAACCCTGCAATAATGACTACGCTTGTTCATGTGGATTCCTTCAAAAATCATCCACGTTTCTTCACAGGGACCCAGAAATCTTGAGGGGATATTCAAACAAATCTATTTTTTTCTTGGCATTTCTTCTGCATTTCATTCAAGTATTCTCCAGCAGTCAATCCAAATATTACCTCTGCTGTTTTATCAAATACTTCTTAAAATGTTTCTCAAAAAAATTTCCATGCAATCTTCGAAAGTCCATTTTAGTTTTTATTCCAGTTTACTGCAGCAATTTTCCCAATAATTCCTCCAATTATTTCTGCACAATTTCTTTCGAGATTCTGTCCGATTTTTTTTAAGAAATACCTTTAGAAAATCCGGCTACATACTATCGTAAGATTAGATTGATTTTTTTTTTCGATTGTCCACAGCAAATTATCTATGAGATCGTCCAAAACTTCCTCGAAAGTCCTGGAGTTCTTTCAGAGGTTCTCATTCATTAATTTTGGCTTTGAAACAAACAAAGATTTTATCGAAGATTACTTCAGGATTTCCTTCAAATATACCTCACATACAATTTTATTTTCAGAAAAAAAAAAATAATTTGCTTTCCCTGGAGACATTCCAGAAAAAAATCCTAGGAACGAAAAATTTTCAAGACTATTAGAAAATCTCAAAAAATAAGTGGAGGAATTTCTTGTGAAATCTCATAAGGAATTTCTGAAGCAATTGCTGAAGGTATCTTCAGATAAATTTCTAGTTGAATTCTAATATAAAACCTGAAAAAGCAATTTAAAGGAAATCCCTAGAATTTCCTGAAGGCATTTTTGGAGAAGCTATTGATTGAATTCATGAAAACCAGGAATCTTGGAGGATGTCTCGCAATAAGTCAACTTTTTTCTTTTTTTTCTCTCTTATAAGCAGGTGAGATCAACTCACCTGTAAAAAAACTGAACTGCTACGGCAAATGAAATAATCTAGATATCAGAAATGAATGCAATGATTGCAATGATATTAATAAAAAAAAATGAAAAAAGCGTTTCATATTGCAATATTCATTCCATACCTCTGGCATTTTCCTCCATCCATTTAGCGCATGACCATTTGCCTAAGTGTGCGTTTCCGATGCCATCATTCGTCTTCGGATTAGTTGTGCAATTGTGTGTGTCAGGCGTATACTTTAGAATGCTCGAATTTTCTAGTCCAATGTGCTCGATTTCAATTGATGGGTTTGCTCGTCTACGCATAGGAAGCAAATCTTACCATCGATAGGTGGATTTAACACCTGTTGAAAACATCAGCGTTGGGGCACCGACCTTTCAGCAAGGCAATAAAACGCAAATTCATTTGGTTTAGCCTATGCTATAAAGCTGCAATATATTTGTCGCTAAGTTATAATAATTTTACAATAATAAACAATTAGTACTTACAACTTCGGTGTTTTACACAGAGATAAAAGTTGTTCCTTTGCGCCCGTGCTGCATCTTATTTCATGATATTTACATTGAGTCACATATTTTGACAGCACGGGTTCAAGCATAAAACACACGAAGAATGACGGACATAAACATGACAATGTACAGGGGTTCACAAACACATTTCTCACGTAACAATAATACGCTAGAAGAGAAAACCGCCATCCCTCTTGTTTTGGGTGTAGGTGTTTGATTACTTCAAGCATGTCATTTTTCGGAAAACACCGAATTTTCGGAGGGTCCCATAAAGCTCCGCGCTCTTTTCCAACCGGCAAGCGGAAACTAATGCCGGCAACTTGCTTCCATCAGTTAAGTTTCCTCCATCAGTTAAGTTTCCTCCGGGTAATCATAAACCATTTTTAAACTTGTCTCCCTCGAGAACAGCAAACTTTTTCTTTTGGTTCCACCTGCAGAAATAGTTCCGGCATCAGCATAACTTCTTCCGTTCTTGTTTTAACAATTTGAAGAGAAAGAAAAAACGGGTAGATATCTACCGCGCTAATTTTTCATGTCGGTTTTCTTTCCTAGGAAAAAAAACAACCCGCTTGCTGCCTCAGGTGGATTGCGTGGCGTCTCAAGAGGCGAACAACTTTTGCAAACATCACAGATCGAGATTTCTGTTCCCCGTTGCATTAATATAAAAATTGTTTCCGTTGTTGCAAAACTTTTGCGGCGGCGGTCGTCATTGTCGTTTCTGTTGGTGCACTATGCACTATGGTCGTATATGAATATTTCGCGAACGAAAGTCCAAAAAACTTATTTTGTTAAACGAATTGTGTGTAGGGATTGAATCCTGAGAAAATTGAGAGTATCTCTCACATATCGCTCTCTGTAACAGCCATGATTAGCAACACATCATGGAAGCTTTTTTATCGAAATCTGTTACAGCCCTATTTGAATCGAGGGCATAACAGTGCATGATAAAACCCATCCAAACAAGCTTCAAACCTGGAGGCACTTTTGTTTGTATGATGTTCTGGAATTGTTTCTTAAGCCAGTGACGTAAATCACCTACCCCCAATGGTGATTAAGAGAAAAATCAGGTTTTCTTGATTGTTACAAAAAGTCGACTTATAGTGAACCTTTGATTTTTACTGCTAAAGTAAAATCCGAATCATTGATTGTTTGGGTTTTGTTCACTTTGAAAGTGCTTGTCCCCCTATATTGATTTCTTGCCCATAGTGCAAAGTTTCCGGAATGTTTGGTTGTGGGTACCGTTGTGGACAGTGCACCGGAAGCTGGCCACCACACCCATTCAAATCCGATAAGAATTTCGTAGAATCCCATTGCTTCTATTGCCGAAGCATTGCATTCGCTTAACAGAGCAGTGTCCCCGTGAATGACAGGTTCATTTTTATTCAATTTCTGTTTTTACAAACTCCTAGCTGTATAGCATGATTGTGTGCTGTCGGGGAATTGTTGATTTATTTTACTTTTTGTAAGAAAACAGCCCGAAGCGAAACGAGTGGAAATAAAAGACCGACAGTCGGTTGGGAATTCTACAATGGTGACTTTTTATTCCCGACTGGGGGTCATTTCCGTGACAGCATCCTAATTCGACCAATCAAAAAGCAGAAACAAGACCGAACGATGTCGATTCTTGGTGGTTGGCGATTGAGCCAAGGACTAGCAAAGAACTAACAAAGTTGAGGCAGGAAAAGCTTTATTGACTGAAGAATTGGACTAATGAAAACGTAAAATGAAATAATGCACATTTCAATCATAGGATTGTATATATAGATACTATTTTTTTACGACTTATCGAAGATATGTTTATGTAAAACGATGTCGATGTAACGAGAGCCTATAGCTTATTACTACAGCGGGTTAAGAATAACAGAAAGTCCTGAAGATCCCCGGCTTCTGAAATCAGTTTACTTAATAAGTTTTCATCAAGTAATCGGAATCGCAGTGGCGGCCAATACTGGACAGTTTACATATCAGGTGATACAAAGTTCCATAATCGGAATCACAACTTTTCACACTTAAATGAGTTAGCACGCTGAATATTTGCCATGCGATAGATGAGTCGGTAGTGGCCTGTTTAACGCTCTGACCAAGAGACTGCAATTCTGCTTTGACAGATTTGTTAAATACTTTGTCATCCTTGGTGATGGATCAGTAATATACAATTTCGTTTGACGACACGACTCCAAACTATTCCATTATTGCTTGTGCTGAGTTGCCGCCCAAGATTTATCTGAAGCTTCACCCAGCACTTCGAAATTGGAATAGGTCTAATGAATACGATGCTTCATTACGAGCTAGATCATCAGCTAACTCATTTCCAGTGATTGAAGAATGGCCATGCACTCTTGCAAGGTTTACAGAGTAGGGTTGAGTTCAGTTCCTCAATTAGAATTCGATATGCGATTACAAGTCACGGTCAGCAGGAGCTTTTATAGCAGCCGGATTATCTGAGCAGAATTATATACACGCATAAGAACAAATATTTCCGCCTGAAAAACGGTGCAGTGTCTACCAAGTGAGTAGAATTGGTTCAGCCTTAGCTCACGAGAATATACACCACCTCAAGAAGGGCGCCATCAGTGTAACCTGATATATTGTTTGATATACTTCTTTCCAAGTAGCCAGACGTCCACTCTCCCCGTGAAGGGAATTGTGTGGTAAATGCCTTTTAAGGAAAGTGAAGTGCTTTCACTTTGAGCAAGGACAATTTTGTCCAAATTTACCAAACGTGGAACAACGAATTGTGTGTAGATCAACGATTCACTGGTTTTTTCTGGCTGTAGATTCAATACCCATAAACGGCAAAAGGGTTGGTAAATGGCTGGGCATGGAGTACCATTGGTACCTCGCGTAACTTGCAGGAATAAAATTGACCCCTTTGTGTGTCCTTAGCCTCTTGCCCAGCAACTCCTATCCCTACCTCCTCGTGGTACTGGCCGGGGTACGAGTAACCTTAGGAAAGATCTGGTAACCAACCCCCGGTGGGAACTTTGGTCGTATGCTAACAGGGAAGGGGGGGGGGGGGGTTTGCTTTTGCTTCTGCTAATCTGTGAGCGTCTGTACTTGTCGGCCGAACATTTGAAAAGATGGCAGACCTGTACACCCGCCTGAAACGTTGAAGCAGCAAAAAGTTGGACTGGTGGTGAATGCGACCAAGACAAAGTACATGCTAGCTGGTGGGGCCGAGCGCGACAAGGCTCGCCTAGGTAGCACTGTTACGATAGACGAGGATACGTTCGAGGTGGTCGACGAGTTTCGTCTACCTTGGATCCTTGCTGACGGCTGACTATAACGTTAGCCGTGAAATACGAAGGCGCATCATCAGTGGAATTCGGGCCTACTTTGGCCTCCACAAGAAGCTGCGGTCAAAAAGATTCACGCCCGCACCATACATTTACCATACACCGATACATTTATCGTGTACAAAACGCTCATAAGGCCGGTAGTCCTCTACTGCTTAGGACGATCTTCGGCGGTGTGCAGGAAAACGGTGTGTGGCGGCGACAGGATGAACCACGAGCTCGCCCAACTCTACAGCGAACCCAGAATCCAGAAGGTGGCCAAAGCTTGAAGGTTACGAATGGGCAGGACATGTCGCAAGAATGCCAGACAGCAACCCTGCAAAGATGGTGTTCGCGTCGGATCCGGTTGGGTACAAGAAGACGTGGAGCGCAGCGAGCTAGGTGGGCGGATCAAGTGCGTATAAATTTGGCGAGCGTGGGGCAGAAACCGAGGATGGAGAGATGCGACCACGAACCGAATATTTTGGCGTAAAATTGTTGATTCAGTGTTATCTTTCTAGATGTTAACTAAATAAATGAATGAATCCTTTCTGAAGATTCATTAGAGAAAAATGGGTTTGTTTTGGTTCTAATAAACCCCAAAGGAAAACCAAGAGTTCACAAAGCGTTCTTAAGGGATTCACATATTTTTCATTGTGTTTCCAAGAGGATTTTATAGAGGTGTGAGGTTTCAGAAGTTAAGAATCCTCTAAAGTTTGTCAAGGGTTTCCAAAACGGAGTCGAAAAAATGTGACCCAAAAGGGTCTAACAAATTTTCCTGGAAGTTTCATAGAGGTACAGTGGCCCAATTTTATATTCGTACATGACACTGGCGTCTCATCAAATAAGTAAAACACTAATAAATGATATATTGAGTGTGAAATGCTTTAATCTATATTGATGGCCATAGTGTCGTCTATTATTTAACAGTCATGAAATGTTTCCATTTACATTCATCTTTGGATCAATGGAAAAGTATTGAATTTTGTCTTAAATCCACCCAATCTCATATTCGTACACCTATCAAAATTTTAAACATACAACTTTTAAAACTGAATTTTAATGCCTCCATTTGATTGCAGAATGGCTTAATTATGTTGTTCAATTACATCAAGTTAGCCTTGTAAAATACTGTAAATACAAAAACAAAAATCAGTTTCACTCAGACGCGTTCGTTTCGAAATATCGCAATATAGCGATGCATTAGGTATTTGTTACGTTATAATGAATGTGATACATGTTTTGCTGTGATTTGTTGAAAGTTTTTTCTCGTTACATTGAATAGTTTTGTGAAATCAATGAAGAATAACCTATTTCTCTATTAAAACAAGACTGTCCGGATACTGATTCGTGTGGTTTTGAATCCAGACACAGTACTCAAGCATCAAAATTAACAAGTTTTAACAACAGTAATAGCATTATAATTACTGGTAATGTTTCAAAGTGATATTATTTGTGATTCTGAAAATTGAAAACTACAAATGAGTGCAAATTATGGGTTATTAATGGGATCGTTACCCCGCACACATATTATCTTTTTGAAGTCTTCAAAAACAGTGTATAAAGCTGTTCCAGGAGCCTATAACAAATGAGCAGCTATACTTATCACAAATCCTTTAATTTATGTCTTGTAACATCAAGGTAAGTTTCATTTTTTATGGTTTATATGAAATACAGCTGTATTGATTTGAATGTCCGGATTTTGATTCAAGTGTCCGGATTTGTGAACACGACATGGTGCAGAATTTATAAACTTTTCACAATATTCTCATAAAATTAATTGTAAATTTTGTGTAAATTATCAAGTTCTACCCTAACAATTATCGTTTTATACAAATTCATGAATGAATACTGACTACCCAATTGCATACAGGCATTTGCATATCTGTATCACCTTAGGCAGCACGGTACCGTAAATCGGGTGTAATTGATCATCGTATCACACAATTTTATTTATGCGTAATGGAGCACAAATATCAATGTAAACTGCAAGTAAATGAACGTAGTGATTTGTAACTATTGTCGCATTGTGTGTTGTGAAGTTTTTTGCTTTAAAGAATGTTTATTACTATGAAAATAGAGTAAAATTTCAAAATCATGGCACGGTGCAGTATTGACAAACACGCATGAACTTCTATTTCTAAGCAAGGATTTGAACATTGGTATAAACCTGAAAGTTTGTGAGATGCTTGAGATATGTCCCCAACCAGCATTTCATCACCTAAAACTCGTATCAATTAGCTCATATGTTTGAAAATAATTGATTTTCTGTTTAGATATCGTTGAATACCTTAGGAAATTGCATACATTTAGGCGTTTTTCCACGTAATTCTTGAAATTTGACTATTCGTTATTTATATAAATATTGCATTGTTAAGAATTTGACAAGCATATTCGGATTCAGGCAGCTCAAATTTTATCATGTACGAGCTTATTTTAAAAACTAACAATAATGGTATTGACAAGTGATCAATTTCACCCCGAAATGAGATCCCCTGATTTTTATTTAGAGATATTTGTTAACACTAAAATGACATTTGTTAGAAAATTTCGATACATGCAGTCAGATGAGGTTCACCTTCGTACTTGTTTTCTTGCATTTAGTTGTTTGGCATTGTTAACATTATAGAAAACAGGACTAGAAAAAACCGTGAAAAATGATCAATTTCACGGTACTCTCTTGCCGCGCGAGAAAAATTTTGACACACTCTTATTGGACGTCAATTTGAAGTTTACCAATTTTTTCGCATTCTAGTATTTACAAGCACCGTAAAATAGGGTAACTTTGATAGTTCGAGACCACAACATAATAAATTAAATAACAAAGTTTCTGTTGGGGGGGTCTGTAGCCTTGAGGTTACGCTTTCGCTTCATAAGCGGAAGGTCATGGGTTCGATTCCCAGCCCCTCCACAAAAAAACCCGTCCAGCCACCAGAAGACGCCTCACAACCATCCTCCGTCAGTATCAGATGGTGACTGAGATAAACTGACCCTCTTCAGGCAGCTAGCTCACTAACAGCAGAGCTCTCTCCTACCTGCTCGGTGTGAGAGTAAAAGATAAGGAGAGAGTGTACACGGAGACGGAATTCAACTCAATCGTGGGTTGATTCAACGCAATTACCGTAATCCGGGGTAACATTGATCATTTTTTTAAGTTTTTCTTAAATTTTTCATTTCACAATACAAATGTTACAAGTTTCATATTTTTAAAACAAGTACTGGCACCCACCGCTCCTAACTATGTACTTTATTTTGTTTTTCGTAAGATTTAAACATGTTTAAATAAATGTTTTAAGTGATTTTTTGATTCAGCTGATATGGGGTAACATTGATCACCCAAGTAAACAACGTTCGCTAAAATTGGAAATGTCGTTACTTACCAAAATCAGGGCCCCTGAAGCCGAATATGAAGACCAAACTCTTACAAGTCATTTACTTTTTGAGTTATTTCAAAATTAAAAACACCTTGAACAGCGGAATACGCCTAAAAGTAGGCAATTTCCTCAGGAAATTCTACATTCGTAATAGTAATTAGTAAATGTTGCCTAATTGAATAAACTTATGAAAGATTTGACAACGGAATCGTTTTTGGCGATGCCATTTTTAGTAAGAACCGCATTTTTCTTGATCACATCGTCTGCAGAACTCATGAGAGACATGAATTTTCGATAGTGTCAGTGAAAATTATAGAAATCATTGTTTCAAAAAGTTGACAAATTTGCGCATGAACTAAACGCAATTTTGGCAAAAACCTTAATTATCATTAGCTTATGAATATACGAAAGAGAGGCACCATTCATGGTTCGAAAATGTTTCATCAATAAATCTTTATTTGAACGTTTAACAAGATGAGTCATCCCGATCAATGTTACCCCGCTGATCAATGTTACCCGGATTACGGTACGTAGTTTAGCCCAATAACTCAATTTTGGCTAAATTTCCAAGGTCCCCACTAGGTAGTTTGGCTTTAATTCCATCAGAAAAATATAATCAATTTTGGGTTGATTTAACGCAAAATTGAGTTCTTTCCACCCAAACATAAGAAAAGTTGCATTTACCCAAATTTGGCTTATTGGGCCAAAGTACCCCCATTGGGTAGATGCAGCTCTCTCTATTTTTGACGACATTCGTGTGGGAGAAAGAGAAAACCGAGAGATTTTGGGTTGAAACTATAATCGATATAATTAATTTTGGGTAAAGTAAACTCAAAAATTAGGTAAAAATATTTCTCCGTGTAGATGTAAATATATAGATAAGTTAAAAATAGATCTGTATCGGTTAAGAAGCAGATACAGATCAACTGATTACGGCACAGTAGTGGCCACGAGCACAGAGTGCCTTAAAAAAAGTACAATTTTTTTGTTAATCAGTTGCATAAATATTCAAGTTTTTTTTTCGAAAATCCTATCAAAGTTACACCGTTTCACGGTATCTACACAAAAGTCTCCACAGAATTTGGCAGAAAAACATAGCGTGAAAACGTTAGAAAACTGTCAACGTGGAAGTGTAGTTTGATGTTTTAGCGCAAAAACGGAATATCGCAATCAATCAAAAACATAAAAAATGTGTGTGCTGATTGCAAAGAGATGTCTGGTTCACTGCAACATGGCGTATAGTGAT